>NC_141918.1:52535227-52838257 GCF_057802395.1 Ceratotherium simum simum | reverse complement strand
AAATAAAGAGAAAATTACAATACAGCTTTTTAAGGTCTTTACACTAAGGGCAAGCACACAACCATCTGGGAATATATAGAGGGATTCTTCATCAACCCTTGGAAGGGGCAGATCAGAGAAAGGTTCTTAGCAGAGAAAATCATAAGATGTTCGAAAATCTAAATAGGAGCTAAACAAAGGAAGGTAGAGCCATTCAGGCAGAGTTGGGGACACACGGAAAGCCCAGACATGGGAATGAGCATGGAGAACATGGAGCATACAAGGGGTGAAGAAAGAGAGGGGGTGGTGGAGAGGTCAGCAGGCACCCGATCATGAGGAACCCTATATGTCTGGCTAAGAAAACTGGATTAGTCCTGCAGGCAACAGGGAGCCACTGATGGTGTAATCAGGGAAATTACTTAATTATATATGTATTTTTATAAATCATTCTGGCTAACGTGTGGAAAATGAACTGGAAGAGAAAACCAGATACAGGGAAATGATCAGGAGACTCTGTTATGCGATGATAGATTCTGGGTATGAACCAGGGTACTAAGAGTAGAGATCAATAAAAGTCAACAGATTCTTGAGATTTTAGGCAGATGCATTTTTGTAATAAATTATGATTGATTAAATATGAGGAGAGAGGATGAGAAAGGATTCAAAGGTGGACATCCAGATTTCTGTGCAAGAGAAGGCACTATTCACTGAGATAGGAAGCAAAAAACGAGGAGAAATTTTGGAGATGCATATGAGTTCCATTTCGGACATGTTGAGATTGAGGTGTGCGTGCGGCATGCAAGTAGAGATATCCAGCAGTCAATATCCAGCTTGGGGGAGAGATTTGTGCTGTAAACAGATCTGAGATTCATCCACCATATATGGGTCTTCAAGCTCTGAGTATGGAAGAGGTCACTCAATAAAATGGTACCAAGTGAGAGGATAAACGTCATAGGATCCCCAGACGCACTGCTACTTAGGGGATGGGCATAAAAGAGGAACACAAGAGAGACATCAGAAAAGAAGAATCAAGAGATGTTGGGAAGGCCGAGAGGGTATGGTTCAAGATAGTTAAAAAAATCCATTGGATTAACCAGAAGTTATTGGAAACCTCTGAAATGACAGGGCATCCAGAACATGTATGGAGAGAAGTGGCCTTTGACAGGATGAGGCACATTGTGCCATAACATCAAGGGTAAGAGACAAGGAGAGATGACTGCAGACACAAATAAGAGAGGACATCAAGGAAATTCCTGGCCTGCAGTTTTAATTTATCTGTGACGTAGGAGGCAAGATCTTCACATGTGGGAACGTGGAGGGAAGATAAGGTGGAGCAGGCTTACAGAGAGTGGAGGGAGTTAAATGAACACTCCCAGAGATGAGAAAGAGAGTTGTCTGTGAAACTCAGAATAATCCCCAGGCAGGATTAGGGGCCTAGTGCACAATGAAGAGGAACTTTTAGAATTTTCTGGCATATTTCCAGTTGTCCCCCAAGATTCTGTGATTCCCTTTTTCCTTCACAGTAAACAGGGTTTGAGTTGTGCTCATGGTCAGCCAAACACAGTTCTGCCCTTCACAATCTCTGACGTGGAGGTTTGCACACAGGATGCGTTCTGTCCAACGGGAGTGAGTGTAAGAGACATGTCGCTTCCACCTGGGCTGCCCTCCCTGCCCCTCTTCACTGCTGGGAGATCCCGGGAACTAGAGCTAGCAGTATGGCGCCACCAATGGAAGTCAAGGGACAAGGACAGCAGAACCAGCACCAGCCCTGCATCACCTGCCCACCTCTGGAGGGTTATGTGAGAGAACATCTATTTTGTTTAATTTGGGTATTTCTAGATTTCTTCATTAGTCTATAGTCTAACTAATACATGGATTAAGTCTTAAAACACTCAGAAGCCTTGAGTGTATGAGCAGAGAGGACAGACAGCTGTGACTTTGCTAAGGGTATGATAAAGAGAATAAGGAAAGGAAGCCAGGACCACTGACAGGTTGGCGGTTGAAAAGGGGAGCCTGAGATCTACACCAGACAGCAAGTGATGATCCTTTGGAAACGACAGACTAGGTGCCTTAATGAGGTCCCACACAACATTACTGTCACTTCACAGAAATCAATGGAGACTAAAACAAATATACAACCAACATAGCAATATGGATGCATTCTACAAATAGAGAGGTAAGCAAAAGAAGTCAGACACTAAAAAAGTACACAGTGCACATACAATTCCACTAACCCAAAGTAAAAACCACCATAACATTAAACTACGATGTTAAAAGTCAGAAAAGAGGGTTACGACTGGGCTGGGAGCTCGAGGAAGGCTGCTGGAAGTGGGTCTTGTTCCTTGCCTTTTCTGGGTGCTGATTTCATGGGTGTGTCCAGTTCTGTGAAAATTCACAAAACTGCACACTTATAAAATGTGCACAATTCTGTATGTATATTACGCTTCAAAAATTAAATTTTAAAACTGCCCATGTGAAAAAAATATGTACCATTTTACCTACCAAAAGAGCAAAAGTTACAGTTTTAAAAAACCACAGTAATTCTTGATGCTGGCAGGCATGAGACAAGAGCTCCTGGGCCCTGCTGGCTCGACTTTCACATGGCAGGAGTCTGGTGGACAGCTACCTGGCAACATGTTTCAAGAGCTTTAAAATATGCATGGCCTTTGACCTAGAATTCCATTTCTAGAAGTTCATTCTAAGAAAATCAGAAATATGAGGAGACTTACACATAAATATAGTCCATGAATTATTTATAAGAGGGAAAACTTTCAAAGAAACTGAAATGTCCCCAAATGGGGAAATGATGCCATAAACTGTTATATCCTGCGATCTGATAATTATGCAAATAATTTTCAATTACATGGTGAAATGTTCATAATACAACATAGAGTTTTTAGAAAAGCAAGATAGAAAAAGTGAATATACAGTATTATTTCAATTATTTACAAAAACTATGTATCAAAGTGTGGTTATCTCTGGGTAGAGTGATTTTGGTTTTCCTTTAAAAAATTTCGTCTTTCCTAAATTTTTCTAAAAAGAGTATGCAATATTTGGTTGATTATAGATTTAAAAAATCATGCTGGTGTTGCATCTTAATTTGCTTTTCTCATGGAGTTTCATATTTTTGTAACAACACAAGTAACAACTGTGTTCCGCTCCATAGAATTGTATTAACTATCTGACTTGGGGCTGCCTGAGGGCAAGGGTATATTTTACTCACTTAACTTTTTCCCATAGGACCCTGCAGAGAACAGAGTATATGCTCGAAAAATACAAAATCAAACAAGTATCAAGACCTCAATCGTTATCTTCTATTTCTATAATTTGCTATACAATTAAATAAACATCAGGCAGCATTCAACCTTCTGCTGCTTGTATTCAGAAGTAAAAATAAAATCCCGCTAACTGCACAGTGGTTTTGCCACAGACTCCAGTCTCTCTTTTGATTGGGCTCGGGAGCATGGAAGGTCCAGGGGTCGTGGGGGACGGTAAGAGGAGCAGAAGACAGGACTGAGGGCTCAACCCCACCTCTAAGGCTCCAACTAGAACAATGCGACTTTGATCTTCTTCCAATCCCTTCCCCTCCTCCATATTCAAGGCTGGAGGAGGTAAAACCCAACAATGCCATGGGGAATCAACACCTGGGGGTCATCATTTAGCTGGCCCACTGGGGAACCAGAGCCCGTTTGAAGTGGACTACAGGGGACCCACTGGAAGACAAGAGCCAGGTCAACAGGAGGGACTGCGCGGCCACATGAGAGAGTGGGGAGCCTTCAAGGGGGCAGGGAAGCCTCATGATTGATGGAAGAAACTAAGATCTTGGTTCAACGAAAAAATACAGAGAATTTTTCTCTAAGGAGGAGCTCCTTCGTAGTCAAATTGTAATTTTTACTTGTGGAAGAAGTTGCTAATTTTTATGTTTGGTGGTAATTTTTTGAAAACTTGTGACTTGAATAGGAATTATCCAACATCCTTAACTAAGCTGGATTTACACCAACTTAAATACTGCTTTCTCAAAATGTGTTTCCTCTCCTCCTAGTCTTCACACACTGCTGTTCAGTCTCAAGTTTAAATCAAATTTGGGACAAAAGCAGCACAGCGTGCAATTTATATTTAAGAAACGCATTCCTACATTTTATTTTTTGTGTGTGAGGAAGATCGGCCCTGAGCTAACATCCGTTGCCAATCCTCCTCTTTTTGCTGAGGAAGACTGGCCCTGGGCTAACAGCCACGCCCATCTTCCTATATGTGGGACACCTGCCACAGCATGGCTTGATAAGCTGTGCCTAGGTCTGCGCCTGGCATCTGAAACTGCAAACCCCAGGTCGCCAAAGTGGAGTGCACGAACTTGACCACTACACCACTGGGCCGGCCCCAACACGTTCCTACTTCTTAAAAATATATTTCACATGAGGATTTTACTCATCGCACATTCAACAGGAAGCTTTCTAGGATGCTAACTTGTCTGTTCACTTAGGCAGGTTCCAGTGTATACCACTATCATCTCATTAAATTCATGAAAGAGATGAATCAAGTTGTTGGTAGCACATATGATGCTAACTAAGGTCATGATCTGGTTTTGCAAATATTAGTAAATTAGCTAGGTTAAACTTTTAACAGACATGCATTGGTTGTAGCTGAAGTGTTTCAAAAGCTTAATACTCCTCTATCTTTTTTTTAAAGTCTATTCAAATGACCGTGAAAGAAGTGAATATGAATTTTAATGCTTTAATTTTGGTTGGGAGCAGTGGATGCTTCCAAATTATTTTGTGAATCCAGCCTCAAATGTCTTCTTTGCCAGTCAGGACCCAAGGCTTTTCCATGCACCATGGCAGCTACGGACCCAAGACCCAAGGACCGCCGACTCACCAACTTCATTTTCACCTATAATATGACCCAGATTGAAACGGGGGTTTTGCAAGATCAAAGTCTAGCTGGCGGAAGGTGAACTCCTTTTTCACTACTGAAAAAGGAATTGAAGTTACTCCCCACTAAAAATGACCACACATCTCCATGAGCCCCACCAAAAATAAAAAATAGCCTTAAACGACTTGGTAGTTAAAGCCAAATGTTATCCTACATCACATAAAACCGAGAACATGCTCTAGTCTGAGGAGTACCACGGACAGACATCACATCGGGACTAACACTCGCTGGGTGCTCAGTCCACGCCAGGCTCTGTCCTGAAAGCCTTGGGGGTAAACTGGTTTAACCTTCACAGAAATGCTTGGGACAGGCACTGTTAGGAGGACTTCACGTTTGGATGGGAAACTGAGACACCAAGATGTTAAGTAATGTACTGAAGTTCTCACAGCTAGCAAGCGGTACATCCAGGTTTCACAATAAGTTAGTCTGGCCCCAGAATCTTACACTCTCTGCCGTTACACTAGATTGCCTTTGTAAGAACAACTATAATTTTTTCCTGCTGAGATTCATTCAATCTTACGTGTAGATTCTACAAACCAAAGATTTTTTTTTAAACCTGCACACAAATCATTCAGGAGGACGAGACTATGCAGACAGTCCATCTGCAATGGAACCACATAAAAGACTCTGGGCAAAGGCGAGCCCATTAACAAAAGTACACAAGGGATCTGCCACGGAACCAGATGCTGCCCTTGGAGGAGGACCACCTTCCCTAGCTGTCACCCAGACCTTCGGCTGGGTGTTCACCAGCAAAAGACAGAGGAGGGATGCTCTGCTCAGCACACAGAGGTTCCAAACGTGAAACGCATGACTTGCTTAGTAAAAACCATTGCATCTTTAGTAATAAATGCTCTTCAGGGAAATCCAAACAGCAGCACTCACAATAAAAGAAACCCTAGAAAGGTGTGCACCAGAGTTCTGGGAAGGTCTGCATAACTGAATAAGTCAGAGCCAGTCCTAATCCCCTTTCATATTTATCTCTTAATATAGGTCAGGTTTGGTGTTTTTCCTACTTCAAGTTTCCAAAGCATGCTAGGGAAAATCAGGCCACTACAACAAGCAGCTTCTGATTTTCTGGCACTCTACCATCTGGAAGAGAGACTTGAACTGCGTGACAGATAGCGGTCTGGGAATTTAAGAAATACGAGTTTGGTTTCAATAAGAAATATCTTTACAAGGAAGCTGAAAAATGGAAAACAGCAGCAGTGTTATTTTTTTTTTTCCGGGAAGAAAAAAAATCAGTAACAAACCTAGGAGCCCTAAGTTGAATTCGAGTCGACATCGAGTTCACTGTGTGATTGACAAATTCCTCCTAGGCTCAGTGTGATTGAATTTAGGAGACTGAAATCACTGGAACTGAGAAGGTTTGTTACTGCCTTATCTCTGCGGCACAGGGGGTCTTGGGATTATTCAGGGGAGCCGGCACCCTGGGAACTGCTTCCGTTAAGCCTGCTGTAATGTGAGGCCCCTGGGGAGACAAGCGGGCTTGCGGAGCAAGGCAGGCAGTGAGCAAGAACAGAGTCCTGGTGACAGGGAGAGTCTGGGCTCGTAGGGTCTGTCTCCTTCCACTGCCATCGCCCCCATTCCACATCTAGTCCAATCTTCTTTTAATTTAAGAAATGCTAACAGACTCCCAACAAGATTAAATAAAATGACCTAAATAAACCTCTTGTAATGAATACCTTTCCTTCAGTGAAAAAAATATCTAGACTCAGTTATTTAACAGTGTAGGCTGATAAAACCATATGGTAACGTGTGGTTGATAAAACTGAATTAGCATTTAAACAATTAAACAGTCCGATTTAAGGGTTTTAATTAATCCTTTCCCTAACTAAAAAAGTAATAGCAAAGTTTTTTTTCTTTCTTTCTAAATCCAAAGGTATAATGTAATGGGTATTGCTCTGAGATATTATACCGACAGCTCTATGCAAAATCTACTAAAGAGAAACACAGATGATAGATCTGAAAGTTGAAAGTCCAAGAAGTGATTTATCTTCCAACTTCTGGAAAAACCAATGCTATAGACATGTTATTTCTCTTGTCAGCTTTTCTCTGTAATTGTAAGCTTAATTTAAATTTTTCTGTATTTCTTCCTAAATTATTCAACTCAGAAAATTATAAGAGGAGTGAAATGATAAATAAATTTTGTATATTTCATTTTAATTGTGATGGAAATATTTCTAGAATTAAAAAATCATAGTAGTGTGCCTGGACATTATATATTTTGTTAAAGTATAAAAACAAGTTTTATACAACTTGTTAGCAGTTTTCAACTTGAAAGTGTATACAGGCTATGCAGTCTAATTGACATGTATGGGCTAGGCAATCTAATCGATACGTATCAGCATTCAGCTGAGAACAACAGAGGATTCTGAAGACCAAGGCATTGAACGTCATGCGAAATCTTAGGACATTTTTAATGAAGAGAATTCCAAACTATATATTGGCTCAAAAAGCTTTGCGATGCTGACTGAGGCTTTCCTTTCCAGGCTTACCTTCCACTCCTGCTTTCACAGACCTAGGACTGCAAGTTCCCTGCAGGCGGGCCCGTATTTATGCCACTGCATATGATGTTCTGTTGGCACTGGATGCCTCTCAGGTACAGCTGGATGCCAGTCTTCCAGGACCCCTGACTTCATCCTCTCCCTCCTCCTCCTCTGACGACCGGTCATTTCTTTAGGATGGTCTATCTTGCGTCACTACTTGCGTATGTGTCTTATCTCTCCCATTATTTTGTAAACCTCTTTAGGGCAAGAACCACATTTAATAGATTTTAAATTCCCTACAATACCTAGGACAGAAACTGGCCCATGCTAAGTGCTGAATAACTGTCTGTTAAATTCATGAATATTATGAATATTAATGAAGTTTGACAGTCTACACTATACATACAAGGTAATACTTGATACAGACAGCGACATTAGGTTTCCCTTCAGTCTCTCCTGTATATCTGCACTAACACAGTGAACACTTACATGTGGGTCTTTAAATATAATTTAACTAAAATTAAAATTCAGTTGCTCAGTGGCACTAGCCACATTTCAGGCATTCAGCAGCCATATGTGACCAGTGGCTACCATACTGGACAGCACAGACTATAGAACATTTCCATCATGGGGAGTTACATTGTATAGCAGTGCTCTACAGAGAAATCAAAGTGATCCTATTAAAAACAAAGTCGACCATTCAGTCTACAGCTCACAGCCCTCCACTGGCTTTCCAGCTCACTCAGAGTAAAAGGTAAAACCCTTGTAATGACCTTAGGTGAACTGCCTTTCCCCCGACTCCACCCCCCACCATATCATCTACCACTCGCTCCCATTCTCACTGCTCTGCAGCTGGCCACAATGTTCCTAAACACAACAAGCATGCTCTTACCTCAGGACCATTGCACATGCTATTCTCTCTGCCTAGAACTCTTCTCCCAGATTTCTGCATGGCCAATCCCCTCATTTCCTCTGTCTAATGCTCTCACTAAAGGCCTTCCCTGGCCACACAATGCAAAATTGTCACCTCCCGTCCCCACACATTCCCTCTTTCTTTTCTTGCTTTTGTTTGTCTCCATAGCTGTTGCCATCACCTAATATACTCTATTTTATATATTAATCTTGCTTATTTTTTGCCTCCCTCCACTAAGCTCCAAAGGGGAAACTTTAGTCTGTTTTATACCTGGGGTACTCCCTTCTAAAATAGTGCCTGGTTCATTATCGGCATTCAATAAATATCTGTTGAATTCACTTATTGAATTAATGGATCAAGAATATTTACATTTCATAGATATGTAATAGAATATAAAATATGGAGAACAATTTTTATGAGACTTGTAGAAATTAGTCACCTCACTGCGACAATGCAAGAATAAATATAATAAGTTACTAGACAGCCTTGAGTTTTTCAGAACAACAGTGCTTTCTACACCAAGATAACCATTATATCTGGTCAGAAATATTCAGACTGTAAGAAGTGTATTCCATTCTGGTTTTTATTGGAAGAGAGAGGCTGCCAAAATGATGCTGATCTACTCATTCACTCACATATCCAATTTATGACACCCACTTTCACGTGCCAGCAGACAGCTAAGATCCTGGAACACAGATAAGAAGCGTGGTCTCTACCAAATCAAAGTCCAGTTAGGGTGGCAGGGAGTTGGAGAACATTCTAGCACAGTGTGTATGGGGAGGTACGGCAGTGGTGAGCATTCAGGAGTGGGTAGGAAAGGCACCTCAAATTCATGACACTAGGAAATGATTTTCAGGAAGTGAGTTCCTAGTAAAAAAGGAAAAGTAAGAGTTACGCACAGGAAGAACCAAGGGTGTGTGTTCATGCAGAAAGAATAGCACATTTAACAGCAGTTAAGAATGAGTGAGCAGGTACTGTCCGGGGAGAGTTTCAAAATAGAATGTAATAGTAGATGCTGAATCAAGAGAACAGGAATCAGGGTTTCCCATTTCTCTCTCCTCACATGAATAGCCAAGGGGACAAGAAGCTGGATCAAAGCAAACCACTTTGAGATGGCTGATGAAGCAGGGTCCCACGTAACCCAGAAGTCCATTCCAAAACGAAATGGAAAAGCTTTCTAGTACTTATAGACTTATAGTAGCTGATAACAAATGGATATGAAATTATTGGTCTCAAGTATTTTATATTAGGAAAAGCTTTTAACATTCAAGCCAACAACTGGAATTGTTTCTTATCATTAGAAGACTGTGGGAGCTTGAACTATAGATGATTTTTATTTTATTTAGTATTTTCTATTTAAAGGATCTACAATGCATTACATTTATAACATGAAAAAATCAGCTCTGAATGTTTTGAGAAAAATACTGAACTAGGAACCACTACTTGTCAAGCCCATTAAGAGTGCATATTGTCTTTTCAGATGGAGCACCGTGACAGGGATGAATGAAAGTCTTCAACAAATACTGGCTAGGTGGATGTCCATGAATCAATGGAAGGAAGTTTTTCATTGCTTCAGTAGCTGGGGATCTTATCTACTCCCCCTCATCACTAAATAACATCAGAATTAGAAAAGAGACAATGAATAGAAAATAGACATCTAGTTAGAAAAAAGACATCTAATCTATCTCTGGTTGGCAACACTCACTTTAAATTTAAAAAAGTGAACATGGGAAGCAGTCCAAAGACATCAAGAGTTTAAATTCCCAAGACATTTTTACTAAGAATATATGATAGGAAAAGATATCTCCCAGTTCTAAAGTATTCGTTGTGGAGTAGCTTCCTTTCTTTTATAAAAGGCAGTCTAAATTATGAATGTGCAAATAGAAGACTATAGTCACTCAGATTTGAAAGATTATTTTAAGGAGATGAGCTCAATCATGAAAAATCAATATTGCTTGATATAAGGGAAAATCCTTGAAGTTAAATGTAATCTTTCTTAGTAACACTTTCATCCAGTTGTCATTTTCATATGGAACTAACATTGTATACTATATGTACTACCCTTAACTTAAAAAGACCACAGGGCCGGCCTGGTGGTGCAAGCGGTTAAGTGTGCACGCTCCGCTGCCACGGCCCGGGGTTCGCCGGTACGGATCCCGGGCGCGCACCGACTCACTGCTTGTGGAGCCATGCTGTGGCGGCGTCCCGTGTAAAGTGGAGGAAGACGGGCATGGATGTTAGCTCAGGGTCAGTCTTCCTCAGAAAAAAGAGGAGGATTGGCATCAGATATTAGCTCAGGGCTGATCTTCCTTACAAAAAAAAAAAAAAGACCAGACAAGTCTTAATTTTTTCCCCTTCAGTTAAAGAAGGCATTGGAGGAAAACACAAGGATTATTTTATATGACTACGCACTCTAAAACACTATTGTGTAGGCTAAGTCTTTAGGAGTTAAATAACGTCTGTGGCAAATATCAATAAAGCAAGGTAGCTAGCTAATTCATAGTCTCCATTCACTATCAGGTCAATTTCTGTTTTTCTTTATAAACGAATTAGGATGGTCTGAAAAGAGCTTGATTTTTTTTAAAGCTTTTCCGTTTTTAGAATCTCAGAATCCTGTTTACCTTCAAGTGCACTAAAACCACATAAATTCTAATTTATCAAAACACTTTTCCCCCACCATTTGTCCTGCACAATATTAATGCTTCCTTTTCCACAAATGCATAAACACAGTAGTAGTAACAGAAATAATAAAGAGAGCACTTGATGCTGTTCTAAGTGCTTTAGTTTAGTGAATTTACTGCTTGCGACGGCTCTAGAAGGCAGGCATCGTTATTATCCCAGTGATGAAAGTGATGAACTGAGAGGCACTGAGAGGTCAAGAGAAGGACCACAGATGGCAGAGCAGATGCCAGGGAGCCGGGATTCCACCCAGACTGTCTGTCTCCACGGCCCTGCCCTCGCCTCTGCACAATGCCATTTCTCGAGCCCTCAACAAAAGGTATTTATTAGTAGTACTATGATTTTCACAATTAATGGAAGTATCAAATAATGAACAGTTCTATAACCCATGCTGTCTGTTTGGTTTCCTCCCTCTTATTTCTATAAACATGAGATTTTTATTATATTTGCAAATGGATTTATTTCATTATTGTTTTGAGCTTAAATTCTAATCCTTCTGGCTTAATAGGTATCTACCATAATCCTAATTATTATTGACTGAGCTAATATATAAAGAGCATACTTAGTGATGGCTCTGGATTTTTACACGAGGCATTGATCTGGAGCAACCTCCCCTCCCGGTCACGCCTCTACAGCACTGCTCCCTGAGTCACTAGACTAGACAAAGAGCAACCATCTGGCTCCCAATTCCAGTCAGAAGTTTCCACTGTGCCTCATCAAAATGAATTTGCTGAGGGGAAAACTGACTAAACTGTTTCAGTACGTTTCAACATTCGTGTTGATAACTAAGTACTTTGAATTTAGCTTCCAGATACTTAACCAGATTCTCACTTTGGAATGTTTTTTACGAGACTGTGTTATTTTATGAATGCTACCTTTTTAGAAATCTGACAAGGAATAAAAAGGGCAGATGTTGTATTTAGAGAGCTATTTACTAAATAAGGAGCAACTAACTAAATAATAAAGATAACATAAGAGCCTGCCACTCAGCGACTTAGCAGAGGCACCAAAGTACTTCTCTTTAATAAGGTATTTTGGAAAAGTTTTAGGAATTGCCATTAGACATCCTTCTGTGTCATTATGCCATCTGTGGTAGGTGTACATGCTGGGTCCCCAGATCTACAATGGTATAAACAAGATGTGTGTGTGTGTGTGTATGTGCACATACACATATGTAAATTCCTCTTCCCAAGAATCATACAGACAATTTTGAAAAAGAGTATGTTTTTGGCTGAAATTTTGGAACAAAAGAGTAAAGGACAGTCCTCCCACAGCCAGTGAAGACGGCTGGTCAGAAGGAGGTCATGAACAGCCAGCTCCCCGGCTCTCCTCCCTTCTCCCCTTAGTTCATTGTGGTTACTGCTCACAGGAGAGAGAAGCAGTGCAGTCCACCCGTGGCATGTTGCTGCCTGTCATCTTTTCCCCGCCTGCTAAAATATTGGGTTTCTGATATTAGAGAGAGGTCTGCAGGAAAAGACTCTGGATCCAAGGCTGCTTATTCCTAGGAAAGCTGAGCCCTGGATTCTGCCACATTTCAACAGGTCAAGTCATAATTCCCTGGGGTCAGCTGTGTCCACCCGGGAAGATAATAACTACCTTTCAGTGAGTGTTTACTATGTGTCAAACATTAAACGTCATATCATCTAACTCAGTCTTCATGAAAATAGAAGAGGAAGGTACCAGATCTCTGGGGCATAAGAGGACAGGACACTTAGCTGTTAGTAAGCAGGGGAATGATATCTGAACTCAGCTCTTTTGTGTCTGAAGTCTGCATTCATTATTTGATGTATTTTCTAAGGAGAGAGGGATAGAACAAGGTAGGAGAGCCGGAGCTGTGTCCGTCAGTCTAATTTCACAACCAGAGCTGCCCACAGGAACCATTTCAAACTCTTTCTCTTTCTGATACAAAGAGGTTAGAATTGATTAGAATTTATGCCAAATAAGTAAGAAAAAAATCTACAGTTTAACATAAAAGGGGCAGATGCTAACTAAAGTTGGTTTGAACCCAAATCACAACTTAGAACATCTCCAAGCTATTTAAAAATTAACATTGTTAAAAGAGAAGGTAACCAGTGATACTTTGTTTACTATATTACTATCCTTGACTTAAGTGTGATAGCCTTCAACACGATGTCCAGGGCACAAACACTAAGTCTATTCTCATGGATTTTGCTAAATAAAAATCCATGTATTAGCACAGACTGTTTACACAAGGGCCCTTGCACACAATCTTCTAACTTGTGTCTGGATCAATTTATATTTTAGTAATGATGTTGTTTTGATGTATTAGGTGTGTTCATTTGCGTATGAAACTCTTTTAAATAGAGAATATATAAGCACACACACACAAAGCAAGAAATAAGTTAGATAAATACACTGCTATTCTGATGTGCAAATTCAGAAACATACAAATCAAGCAACGTCAGAGAACAAGGCAAGGAGTCCTTATGAATGTTATAAAATTTGGAAACCCTTCTTCCCACTTTTTTCAGATCTAACTGCCTAATTGTTCCTTTCATCTACGTTTTCCCAATAGTTATACAAAACCACCTCTGTATTTTCTCTATTTAATTTTGCTTAAACTGTGGCACTGACATTAAACAATTATCTTCCCATCGAAACTATTCTAAGAAACCTCTGGAAATCACACAGGCATGCTGCCAATTTATCCGTGTAATGCAGAGGAGAAAAAAACGCTGTTAACATTTTTTTAAAGTCAGGAAACTACTTTTAAAGCCAGAAAAACACAAAAGGATTGTCACTTAATGGGAACTTTGCTTCATGTCACAGCGGAGACTCCCACCAGAATTCAATGCTATGTAACTACTTACGTTTTGATTTTCAGCAGATGTAGTCAAAGTTGACAACATTCTTCTGTGAATTATTAGAAAATATTTTCACTGAAAACATATTCTTGATTTAAAACATAAGAGGCCTCATTTGACTTTTTTTTTCCTCAACAACTTGTATCAACCTGTTTTTAACTCCCTAATTTTCCCATCTTTCTACACCACACACTGACATCTTGATCCAGTGAACTAACCAGATAATGAACGATACTGAATATCGGTTTTCTCACAGTAATCCTCTACTTGAGAGAGGAAAACATACTAAAGTACTAGTTTAACAAAAGTAATTTCCTTCTGTCCCTAGTGCTTCATTAAGAATAATTTATATTCACTCCAAATTAAATGGTTTACAATCATAAAGAATAAATTATCACATAAATATGTTTGGTCTGACATTGAAAAAAAATGAGCATGTATAAATTATGCCCAGAAAATCCACTAGCAAAGCAAGATGATTCCCCTCGGATACTGACCTGGATTTAGCATGACCCAGTGTGGGCGCGAGCTGACCTGAGCTGGCACCACTCTATAAACAGGAGAGAGAAAGACTGCAGACCTCGGAAGGTGCACGTTTAGCCAAAAGATAAATAACCACGTAGTGATGTTATACCTTATACTTATTTAATTAACTTTCATTCCTGTGCTTTACGATTAATCTTTAAACAATCCAGTTCTCCTGCATCATACACCAATCACATCAGCTGTAATAATAGCCCTCCTCTGTGTGCACATTTCGCCAGTTGTAGTTGGGGGCAAGATTTTACCAAATACAATCTTAACCTGCAAATTGGCTTTTTTCCCAAAGAAGTCATATCAGGACTTTCTTTAGGAAGCTGGCCTTTCCCATCCTACAGTATAGACAATTTACCAAAGAAAATGTCCATCATTTTAGTGAAATTTTGTACTCTACTAATTTGGAATCTTCCTAAAGTTTTTTTTTTTTTTTTTTTTGTGAGGAAGATCAGCCCTGAGCTAACATCCATGCTAATCCTCCTCTTTTCGCTGAGGAAGACCGGCTCTGAGCTAACATCTATTGCCAATCCTCCTCCTATTTTTCCCCCAAAGCCCCAGCAGATAGTTGTATGTCGTAGTTGCACATCCTTCTAGTTGCTGTATGTGGGACGCAGCCTCAGCATGGCCGGAGAAGCGGTGCGTCGGTGCGCGCCCGGGATCCGAACCCGGGCCGCCAGTAGCGGAGCGCACGCACTTAACCGCTAAGCCACGGGGCTGGCCCTTCCTAAAGTTTTTAAACAAATCTATAGTATGCATGAAAAAGGAGCAATTTTAGAAGAGAACTTCAAAATAAGAAATACATGTCAGACTTAGAAGTTCTAACTCTTATTACTGACGATATCGACAGGAAAGCCAATTGAGTAAAGTAACATGAAAAGATGAAGAAAAAAATAGCAGCTAGATAAATGAGACTCCCTAACTAAGAAGAAATGGAAACCTGTCCTGATAGTCACTCCGTTAACCAGAGCCCAACCAACTGTTGCAGCTTCAATTTGGACGTAAAAATCCAATTTAATGAAACTCTATTGCATAAAAAAAAACTTCCTTTCCTGGAACAAAAGGGGTAAGATTATTTAGGAAGTAAAAAACACTCAAAATACTTCAAATAAACTAGTCTCAACAGCCCCTTCACCCCTGACCATTCACACAGAATCAGTTCCCATGGTTTGTAAAACCAGTTCCGTCACTCTGAGGGACTGCAGAGATGGAAAACAAGCACTCTTTCGCTATTCATCTGATTCTCACCCTGAAGACAAGGCCAACATTTTGCACTGTCCTCTCTTTTTTCCCATTTTATTTAGCAGCCATTCAGATGCTTTAATTAAACTGACCCTCAATGTATGACCACAGGGGAAAGGACACACCAAAGAATGTGGTGTGAGAAATTTGGGAGTATATCATATGTGCAAGTAAAAGAAAGCAGCAGTTCCAAAGACTTTTCAACTCCCGTTCAGAGCTCCGATAAATGATAAATCAAGAAGAGGTTATCAACACGTAAAAGCCAACTGTTTCTAATATTCCTCAAAGATCAGTAATTCCCACTGCATGAAGAAAAAAATCTCTGTCATGAAGTAAAATTCAATTGTATAAAAATTCACGTGCCCTAATACCAAGCATTTGTTAGAGGGAATGCAACAGATAGACTGGAAATGGCATGGGAAGAGTAAAAAGGCACTGAACATACAGGAATTTGGGAAATAATTCTGAAGCCTCGCATTGCTCCTCTTCCATTGTCGGGAGAAGGCCTTGAATTCCGGCTCTGGAGATTATTACTGTCTCTGTCTAAGCAGCACCTACCGTCAAATGATGTCATTGTGATACTGACCTTGAGTTGTTTTTCTAAGGCATTGATGGGCTGTGCTTTGCTGCCTATTCTGTCACATGGATGCCCTTGTCCCAATGTCAAGTGTCTACGAGAGTCATGACTAAGGTTAACTGTCAGAGACTACGGAAGAGAGAGCTTTTCCAGCCATGCTGAGTGACTCATTCTGGGTCCTGAGAAGGTTGGCTTCACTAGCACCATTTTCTAAGCCTTATATTTCTAAAACCTTTTCTAGAAAGTCCAAGAGACACATATGAATTTTCTAGGACACACAGTAGCCTCCTCTGACCACAATCAGGCATCTGTTGGGGACCTGGGGAGTATCTGACATGCCAGGGAGTTTGGGGTTCTCACCGCCTGGGGCCACTCCTGAGATCTGGAAGAAGTCAGGTTCAGACAGTCCTACAACGTGCTGGGCAGTCCTGCCAAAGAGAGAACTGACTCTTCCACATCCCCCTCAGAGAAACTCTAGTGGGTCATGCACACATTGGGCCATCCAGTCACGTCGTACACACACCTCGCTTTCTCGCTACCCCACAGCTTATCATCACTGCTTCTCTTGAAAGGAAACAACAATAAATAATGAGAAAACCCAGGACAACAACTACCCAAGAGCACATACGTAACATTATGGAGAAGAATATGCGCAAGTCAGTGCCTGGGCTATAGCAGCCTGTTTTGTCTCCTGCCCAGTGCCAGACACGATGCTGCCTTCTAAAGCCTGGAGTCTTCACTACAACAGCTGCTGCACGGAGGGCGTGGTGCATCTGCCTTGGCATTCCACCAAACCACATTAATCATCCTTTCCCAGGCACTAGCCTGATGGCTAACATCCCCATCATTGGGACTCTGGATCATCCCTCTGAAAATAACCGAAAATGAGAGAATGCACAACACAGGAGAGAGAAATAATACAGGATTACACCACTTCGTGTAAGAAGACTGAGTGTGTTCTTGAAACGATGGCATTATTGTTGAGAAGTATGGAATTTCTACAAATTAATCACATGGCAGAATGCGACACAAGAGCTGTCTATTTAAGTCAAGCCTGTAAGAACAGGACCACTATTTCCTGAGTGATCTTTTGTTCCAAGGAGCATTTTCACGTATTGCATTGCTCTCAAGATAAAAGTGCAAGGCCCCATTATAAAAATCTTCCTCAGACAGGAAAGAGAGGCAGGGAAACAAAGAGAGAAGGGGGAGGGGATGAAGAAAGAGAGACTGATTGATACATTTCTATCTCAGAAACTTTGGAGAGGGCATGATGATTTTTAATTAGAGTAACCATAAACTTTATCAAGCAAACTAGAATTTTCTTAAAAGTAGTGTCTCCAACCAGAGGGGACACTGCAAAGCAGGTGTAAACTGGGACTGAACTTGAGGCAGGCTGGGATGTAGAGCCTCCCCACCTCCTACAGCAAACTCAGAGGTCTTTCTTAGATTTGACCATGTTTACAAATTACATTTAAGCCTTATTAGTTATTATGTGGCATGCCGTAGTGAGAATAGTGTACATAAAGACATGAACAACTTCTCACCAAAAAAAATGTAAAAACTAGCTATTTATTTATTCATTAATTTGTTCACATAATAAATATTTATTGCTTTCCTACTATGTGCCAGGTACTGAACTGGATTGAAAAATCCCTAAATGATCTAGACACTTGAGTTGCTCCTATTAGTGGGAAAAATGAACCATTCTACAAAACCTCAGCTATCCAGAACCTTCAAGGAATACTCATTAGGGTCTAGTCAAATTTTCTGTGTCACTGAGATGTACATCATTTTAAGCCATAGCACATTTAAAATGGAATGGCTTTGTGTAGAATAATTCAAAAATGTGTTCTGATGCTAAACATAATGTAACTTTTACTTACAGAATCAAGGTGATCAACACTAATGAGAAACATTACACTGAACTAAGGCAGGCCAATGCCCTCAGAGATTACTAAAGCACATAGGGCTTCTAGCATCAATGCCAAAGCACCCCATGTGACTAAGCATTTTGCATTCTTACATTGATGTTTCATTATTTCTTTGAGTCTGTAGACTGTTACTTGTCAAAACCATCACTACGACTATCTGTAGTAAGAGCAGTCGTTTAAATTCACCTAATATGTGGCAGGTACTTCTCCAAGTGTTTTCCATATATTCCTCCATTTAGTCCTTAAAATAACCCCGTGGGATACTATGGCATTATCCCCTTTGGTCAGAGGAGGAAATCTGGGGCACTGAGAAGGGAAGTAGTTTGCAACACAGTCAAAGAGCGGGGGGGTGTGAACTCAGGCAGGCTGCCCTGTGTGACCCCCATGCCACATGGGCACGCCCACATCCACCATATGCTATGAGCTTGAAAACTTGAGAACTGTGTGTAAGGTGAGAAAGAACACACTCCAAGACAGATCTGAGAGAAGTGAGCATGTGAGTTTGGGGGAATCAACTCTGTGATGCCCAGATTTGTCATCAGGCTGTTTCCTTTCTCTGCAGTTCACAAATACGCCTGTGTGACTGAAGTCTGTTAGATAACTGAGTTTGCCCAGTTTGCTGAGCCTTGGAAATTAATTACAATTAAAATGAAAGCATTTTTATAATATAACCTTAACCGTTTTTTTCCAACTATTCTTATGTTGGGTCTTTTCTCACTAGAAATTTAGTTTTTTAAGGAAAAAAAGAGTTTAATTTTCGTTACATGAATTTTAAGAATAGAAAGACAGTTCCTTGGCACAGTAAGCATGCCAGAAAGACACCAAGTATCAGGTGATAGAAATTCATAAACACAGCAACAAAGAATCCATTCATCCACTGGCTTATTGAAAAGCAAATGAGAACATTGTGTAGGTTGCTAAGACAACTGAGATGTGATGATTAAATGTGAGATAATGAGCAGAATCTCTGTACCTTTACGAATCAAATTTTTGGAATCCTTACTAAGCCCTCATCTATTTATGGCTGAAATTTTAAGAGCAATACTTAAAAAGAAACAAACAAAATAGGCTTCAGGCTTTTGAGCTCTGCTGGTGAAGAAGCTTGAAGGCTTCCCATCAGGAGAGAGCCTGTCTTGGAGGATGCGTGTGGTGTGGCAAAGAAAGGCGCTGCTGGCTGGGGATCAACCCCATCTTGTAGGAACGATGGATGAGGTGCCTGTGAGACACTACCACTAAGTCAAGAAAAAATCATGTGCAACTGACTTATTAAAATTCCAAGTAAATATTTTCAAAATAGAGAAAAACTAAAAATAGTAGCTTTTTCTAGAATGCTGCTGTTTCAAATTTGAAACTCTGGACTCACTCCATTTTAGCCACACTGTCCTCCCCGCTGTGGCTTGAACGTGCCAGGCAGGCTTCCCTTGAAAGGTCCTGCACAGGCTCATCCTCGAGGGAATGCACTTCCTCAGCCTTCCTCTCAGCTTATTCTCTCATTTCCTTGAAGCCTTTACTTAAGTCTCATCCAGTTTAAAACCACAACCTACTCCCCCCAATACTCCTCATCCTCCTTTTACGCCCTAGGAGTATGTTAGAATTGATCACCTTCTAACATACTCCATTATCACGTACGCTTCTGTTTCGTTCACTGAAGTAGCTCAGGCCCCCAGACCCATGCCTGCGTATCGTAGACGCCCAATAAATAGTACCTTTAGGGCAAGACTAAGTTCTACAATTAAACTGCTGAAAGGAAAACTGTAAAATCCTCTCGTTTCTTCCCACCTTAGGTTGGCCCAACAGAAAGTGGGATCCCCAAAAGCTTCCACGTTTCTCCTCACACTGAGTCTAGAACTTTGTACTATAGGTACCACAAGTCCAGAATACCCATAAGGATTTTTTGTGTGTGTGTGAGGAAGATCAGCCCTGAGCTAACATCCATGGAATCCTCCTCTTTTTGCTGAGGAAGACCGGCCCTGAGCTAACATCTATTGCCAATTCTCTTCCTTTTTTTTCCCCTTTTTCTCCCCAAAGCCCCAGTAGATAGCTGTATGTCATAGCTGCACATCCTGCTAGTTGCCGTATGTGGGACACGGCCTCAGCATGGCCAGAGAAGCGGTGCGTCGGTGCACGCCTGGGATCCGAACCCGGGCCACCAGTAGCGGAGCGCGCGCACTTAACCGCTAAGCCACGGGACCGGCCTCTCCCATAAGGATTTATGCAGCTCAGTAACTCCTAAGCAGACTATCAGCCAACACGGTATATACTCAGAGACCGTCGCTGCCCCATCCATAACAATTTTAATTATTACTGTGACGCAAAATAGAGTTTTGTCTTAGCTCCTCTGGATCTCTGGATACAAGTCGCTAAACAAATGCTACTTTACATCATGTGTTACTCCAACCAAATTAATTCAAAGCAGCTAACAGTCTCCAGAAAGACTGTTTCATATAATTAACCATAAAGACTTCAGAGGAACTCAGTTTACTGTAGGAGAGGCTGACCAGAAACACAGACATTCTCTGGAACTCATCACTAATATATGTGGGGTAATCAGGCATTTTCTCATCTTTGGAGAATAATACAAGCTGTCGGAAAGAAGAAGCTAGATCCCTCCCACTGTTGCCATGCCTATTTCAAGCCGAATATATTATTTCATGATATATATATATATATACACACACACACACACACACACACACAGTCATGCACCACTTAACAACGGGGACATGTTCTGAGAGACGCATTGTTAGGCGATTGTGTCGTGCGAACATCATTGAGTGTACTTACACAAACCTAGATAGTATAGCCTACTGCATATACCTATGCACACATGGTACTAATCGTATGGGACCATTGTCGTATATGCAATCCGTCGACCAAAATGGCATCATGTGGCACATGACTGTGTATATACATATTTATTCTTAGGACAAAAAAAAAAAATACATGATGTAGAAAATTTAGAAAATGTGTTTAAACCATGAAAAAATAGTGTAAAAGGCTTTCCCCAAAATAACCACAATTTGCTAAATGTCACTCAGGCCTTTTAAGTAAGTCTCATAGCTGGTTTCCCTGCCTCCAGGCACCTGTGCCAGGGCTGACCTGTCATCACAAGTACAATTTTAATCATGTTATTACCTGATCAGAAATCAACTGTTGACTTTCCAATATCTGAAAGACTGGTTGCCAAAATTTCATGTTTGAATTCCAGGATATTGATTGCTGATCTTATTTCTTTAGGCGTGTTTGAGAGTTGGTTTTAAAAGAAAGTCCAAACCTAGATACTCAATTTGGCAAAATTACCTTCAGAAAGGTAAATAAGTTAAATTGCAGTCTGAAGTGCACTCATTAGACAATTATCTAACACCTGGATTAACCACAGGAAATGGAGAAAGCAATTTATATCTGGACTGGTATTTGAGAACGGAAGGTCCACTGTATAGTGACTGGTCAGCTTGGCGATGGGGACAGGAAGATCAAAAATTGGTAGAAGCGTTTACAAAAAGAGGTGAATGGAGCTCCTCTTACTTTGAAGGCTGGCTGCCATTCCACTTAAAGCTCTCGAGCCAGATCTGCTTTGCAGATCATAGCGTGTAGATGTCTGACCCATGAAATCGAGCTCCAAGTCTCCATGCTAGTGACAGGGATAACCACTGAGTTACATCTAATTAGGGAAGGGGAGAGGGATATATGCTGGGTTACATAAAATGAAGGACCTGGGGATAGGGCTGTTGGATACAACAGGCGAGTTATATATTCTGCCAGGGAAGAGGCAGAAAGCAGAGGAACTTGTTGGGTTATCCGCTCGGTATCCTTGGAAGTTCTTCTCACTCCTGATCCATATGCTCCCAGAGGTGGCTTCTGAAAGCCCTTCTGATAGTATTCCCTTCCCTGGAAATTTGGAACTGAGATAAAGAGAAAGAGAGAGATTCTATTGTCTGGGTGCCTAAAGAGGAAAAAATTCTAAAATCAGGAGCAGTGTCACATTTTCCTCTATTGTGGGGCCTGGAGAAAAAATAAGACTGATCAGCTAATCTTTATAAAGAGAGAAAGACACCGAAGCAGCCAAGCAGTAAGGACACTGGCAGGTAAGAGATGGAGAGGAAGGGGGTCCCAGGCTCCCAGACCTTATGAGATCCAGCAGCCCTCTCTTCTCAATTTTTCTCAGATATTATACCCTTGTTTCAAAGCAAAAAAACAACAACAAAAAACTCCTCTTTTCTACTTAAACTGGCTCATATTGGTAACTGCAACTGAGTCCTAACTAAAGGAACTAGGAATCCAAGCCAGCCACAATCTGTGCTAATTCACCCATTTCCAATCTCATCTATTTCTCCACACGAATCAAGGGAGACTACTCAGCATCCATCAAAAATACCTTTCCACTTCAGTTTCTAGTCCCTTGTTTGTATCTCACTGTGAGTTCTCTTTCTTCCATTTCTTTAATCCTATTACTCTGACATTCAGCGATGGCCCTAGATCTTCATGAAATTCTTTCTGACCTCTGCGGCCCACGGTGCTCAGCGCTCACGTTGCACTCTGGCAGGATTACTCTCCTCCATCCCACTAGTGAAATGAGCTCCTTTGTAGAACTACCAGATAAGTACTGCCCGAAAATAGATGCTCTTGAGTAACCACACAATCCACAAACATCCTATGTTACTCTAATGGCTATGTTGGAAATGGGGACAGGACAAGGGAAGAATGAAAATCAAGGTACCTACGTAACTGGTATATATTTTTTTCTGAAATGTACTTTCTAAGACCTGTGTTAGATGTGTATGCAGTCATGCGCCACATAATGTTTCTGTCGATGATGGACCACATATATGACAGTGGTTCCATAAGATTAGTACCATATATGCTAGGTGTGTAGCGGGCTATACCATCTAGGTTTGTGTAAGTACACTCTGTGATGTTCGCACAACAACGAAATCGCCTAACAATGCATTTCTCAGAATGCAGCCCCATCATCAAGCGACACATGACTGTACTCTTACGTCAGCTTGGAACTAAAGGAAGAATGTGAAATGGAACTCAACGAACAGCTAACATACCAGAATAAGGGCAACAGGAGAACAGATAACAGGTATCCCAGATAATTTCTGACTTCTTGCAGACAGAAATTAGGCATGAATAGTGTTATGTCCTCATTTTTACCATTTGCACACGATTTTATTTTTAAGGTAATTTGTTCCTGCTTCTGTGTATACTCTAGATGTCTCCTAAACATTTTCCGTCTGATCAACCAACAGGGCAATCTCAAATAGAAAGTGTCGTTAAGAAAGGCTCGTCTGACAGCCTGGCAGAATAGAAAGTCAAAGTCTATATCCAAGGAAGCCACATGGGGATTTGTTGTATTAATTCAGAGGTAAGGTAACAAAAGCCTGAACTTTCGTAGTGGCAGCGGGAGGGGGAGGATGAAGAGGTTCAAAACATAGCAGAGGAAAATTAAATACAACTTGATGACCAGCAGGATTTGGGAAAAGAAAGAGAGGAATAAGTCAAAGATTGCTCTCAAGTTCTGAGGCAGGACAACTGAGAGAATTATCACTGGAAAGAAAAGATCCTGGGAGAGGGAAAGGAATAATCATAATTTTTTACAAGTGGAGTTTGAGATGGCAGAGAGAAATCCCTAAAAAAATTACACTAGGAATTTGTGGTTACAAGAGATGCTCCAGGAGAGACTGCAAGCTGGATTTGTGTATTAGGATGCTACTCATTCACTTAACAGGTAGGTGCTGCAGACCTGCAAGTGCTAGGCCCTGTGCTGTGTACTAACGATGCAACAGTGAACTACGGAGAGCAGACATAATCCTTAACCTTGTGGAGCTGAATGTAGTGCATGAAGCAGGCATTACTCAAAGGAGGCACCTCTGAAAGAGAAGCAGATGGTGCTATGGGGCCACATGACAGTGGGACTGGACCAGCTGGCTAGCCAGTGAAGGCTTCCCGGAGGGAGAAGACTGAGCAGAGATCCGAAGGATGAGTTAAAATCAAGGAGATGAGCAAAGCTGGGAGGGGGAGGGTAGCACAAAAGGAGTGTCCAGCATCTGTGGAAGGAGGAGCAGTGCATCTGTGAGGCAGACCTTACAGGGGGAGGCCTCACTGAAACGGAGGCTGGAGTAGCAGCAAGCGGCCAGAGCAGCTAGGCGTCGTGGGCCATGTCAAAAGTGGTGAACAGAGATTATATGCAAGAAAACATGCAATGAAAGGAAAGCAGAAAGATCAAGAATAAGACCTAGGGATGTGAAAATGGGGAAGAATAGGCTAAAAACATGTATGTGAGTGAAGACGTGTCAACAGTGAGGATCTTCCCTTTAGTTAAGCCTACTCTTCTGTCTTCCTGGGCTTAAGGATCAGTCTTGTTCAGTTTTAAACAGATAATCAGCAACTCTTCTGCGAGCAACAATGTGTGAGGGTCTTGCACATGTGTTCTTTTGCTCTCATTTATTCATCCATGCTGGCTAAGAAAGATAAATTACCGGGAGTTCCCAAGAATTAGAGGAAAGGCCTCACCGGGCACATGGATGACAAAGCATTGAGGAAACAATCATCTGCTTTGAGACTCTTCCTTAATTCTTCAATTATCACTGATACCAGGGATTTAGCAGATACTCAGACAATTATTTGAGGAAATCAGCTCACTATGCCACCATGACCAACAGGGTCAAGATATCCCAGATACTGAGGAGACGATTAACAGCACAATGGAACACATGATCCACTCCTGTTCAGAACCCCAGCTGCTCCACACCTGCAGGAATCTATCAACACAGACCAGAAAAGGCGAAATCGATTCAGAAAACCTCCAGTGAAAGCTAGCCAAAACGATGAAGAGACTAAAGAGGTGTCCACATGAGGCCAGGCTTTGAAATGAGACAACACTCTCCAAATGGGGACAAAAAAGAGTACGTTATAATACGACTCAGGTTTACTAAATATATAGACGGAGTCTTGATTAGATCTTCAAATACCCAAACAAAAGAATTACCTCACACCCTCAGAATATCTATCAGTCTTCTATCATTTTCAGGGGAAGTATATCATGTAACTTGAAAGAGGTGGTTTTAGATAACTAGAAGGAATTAATTAATTTGCATTATAATTAGTAATTTTCTGGGTTCATTAGTCAAAAAGATAGTACATGATAACAATGTAACAAAGTCTGAGAAATGGTTACAGAATTCCATGGGCAGTACAGCGAGACTGTGTTACTGGGAGAATCCAAGTTTTTTGAAACTACATCTTGAAATTTTCAAGTTTGAGGAAACACACCCTGGTAGTAATGATTTTCGATGCTTCTTGGCGACCGACTATTGGGCCAAATGGACCTCTGATTTGACAGAGTGAAATACTATGTGTGTTTTCCCAAAGGTGCCCTCAGCTTTCACTGCTATGAAAACAATATAATATTTAATTTTTTGACAGGCAATTATATATAGATACACACTTCAGTTTGCTGGAAGTGCTGCAATAATTATTTTACAAACAAATAACCATGCACAACTGTATAACCACGTATAACTTAATACCTTAAATATAACATTGTCAAATCATAACTATTTACATAAGAGGAATTAGTTGCATTTTTTAAACTTTTACACATACACATTGAATAGATGAGCTTCCTGAGGCTCACTTCAATATGAGATAGTAAACTGAGACTAATTCCAATGCCTCTTTAAAAGCTGAACCATCCTGTGTGTTTCTCCGGGTAACTGTACCGTTAGCACAGACCAGGCCAAGAAGACACAGCAAAGGCCTCGGCTGATTTCAGGCAATCATTAAGTTCTCGGCAAACCCAACTTCTCTAACCAGTAAAGCAGGGAAGAGTCCACTGTCACCACGACCCACAGAATCTCTTCACTCTCCACGTGGAAAAACCATCATCTTCGCTCATGCGACCGCAAGCAGTGCCTACGTGTTAATATTCTCCCTTAGATCTGCTTACCGCAACCTGCTGGCGGTGCTGTAGCCAGGACGAGACGAAGCAACAACAGGAAATAACTGGTATGTTTCCTAGAAGTCACTTCACAGCCCAATTTCACCAAAATTTTTATTTCCATTTACTCCATAATTACCGGAACTAGCACAAAACAAAATTGCCTGATTTGAGTTTTATTTCCTTTCTATGTTCGTGATCTCTTCTTGCTGAAAACGCTCTACTAGTTATCGGCCCAAAAAGGAAAAAGAAACAGAAACAGAAGATCACCAAGAAATCACGTGGGCGTGATGGACTATTCCAACAGGTAGGCACTCCACGAGACTCATCAAGACTGCAATTAGAGAATGAAATAAATTACTTCCTCATCTCACATCAGAAATGAAGAGGACTGAAGGTAGAAGAGTTAAAAAAAAAAAAAAAAAAACTGAGGCTCATAGAAACTTCCGTGAGGAGCTATCTATTATATTACAACTAAACAAGAACCATGTAATTTCAGTGATGGCTCAAATGAGCACAAATCCACACAAATAAAGCCACCAAGAACACAGAAAAAACAAAATCAACATAAAAATGATATTTCAGTTTATATTTTAAGATGGTTTATCTAATAACAGACTTAATTTAAGGTAAGATAAAGCATGAGAAAAATATAAATTTTAGTTTTCTCATGTACCCATTTTATGGCTAACAGTTTTAGGAACAAAGGCCAACAATACTATATTCTGGACATGGTTAGCAACACAAAGGAAAGTAAAAAAAATATATTTAAGAAACGTCAATTTTTCTAAGAAGTACATTATATCCCTTTCCATATGATATCAAGTTCAATACAGTTTTTTGAAACTGAGAAAATAGTGTTTCCAACGTCTGACTTTTAGCATATACACATAACATGATTTCTAGGAAGACATTTTTACCTTCCTTATATGGCATGGGTTTGTAAATTCTCTTTTTCCCAATCTACCATCTGCAGCCCAAGTGTTTCTTTCCAAAAGAAGAATTAAGGCAAAGTGAGACAAAGAATTTGCTGATACACGTATGTCACTCCAAGAATTTTCCTGACAGTCTCCACACACAATTTAATTACTTCCCTACTGTAAAAACACTTTCCATCTGCATTCATTCTAATCTGCTCAAATCCAAAACCAACACACTATAAAGTTAGCTAAATAAATGAATGATAGTAGCTTAGGTTCCAAGTGAGGCAGCATTTTATAAGGCAGTGGGTCTCCAGCTCACATGCATTTTACGCTGATACAGGATTTCATTTTGAGCTCAGTTCTTTACTTGAGATTTGTTTAGAATAGAATTACCTAGCCGCCCCAGGCTTCAAATCTCAATCTGAATCAATCAATCTCTCTCTCTCTCTCACACACACACACACACACACACACACCCACCCACCCCAAGGAGGAGATGGGAGGGAGGGAGGGAGGGAAGGAAGGATGGAGTGTAGGGAGGGGTATAGAGGGAGGGAGGAAGGGAGAGGGGGAGGTGGAGAGAGGGAGAGAGGGAGAGAGAGAGGGAGGGAGGAAGGGGGAGAGAGAGAGAGAGAATATATGAATGTTTGTGGTTCTCAATGAGCAAGAAAGAATGTACCGATACATGTATATGCTAAAGTAATGCTGCCCAGTGTCTGCAATAAAGGCATTTTGGTATGGGTTTCTTTTTTTTTTTTTGATAGGTTATAAAAACTGAACCTCAGTACATGCATATAATAAATACTATATTTGGCATTCTTTGATTTGTTGACTATTCAGTAAGTTATTGTATCCTTTTTGTGCAGAATGTTCTTTAGCATATCTTTATTCTCTTCTTGGCATTCCATCATTGCATTTAACTAAGTGCCGTTTTGGCACTCCCAGACCTAATATCCGTGAATAAATAGAGAATCCAAGAATAGCCACATCTTTCTGTTACGGACACAACTAGGGTGTGGAGACTAACCTTGCACCAGACATTAGGACAAGAGACCAGCCACTACCAAAATGTCTGCGCAACATGGAACCAATAAATGATTACAGGTCATCTTGAGGGTGTTTCCATCTCAGATTTTATTTTAGGATTTTTTAATTAAAAAATAGGATTTTTTTATTTGTTTTTTTGTTTCTGATATCACGAACTTTAGAGTCCTTACAAATTGATTTGTCTAATTTTACCCATTTAAATTATAGATTAGGAAACTTTTAGAAGCAGCTAATCCATGGTGACCAACTCCTGGTTTCCAGGAAGTCAAGACACTCTTCAACTGATATGTATATTAGATATCATACTAATATATTATATTAAAATAATATTTATAATATATATTATAAAATAACAAAATATATTTTAAACAGTCTTTTAAAAATAATCAGTATTTACCTTAAAAATAAAATTGTACTTTTAAGGCCATATGGGCTGGGATTTGCTAGATAAAAGAGAACGATTCCGGGTTTAAATACACTGAGCTCTGAACTCGCTGTTTCTTCTCTATTGATATCAGCTGTGAACACTGAACAAGTCTGGTAGCTTTCTGCTTGTTTAAAATTTATTCAAGCATAACACTATTTGTCCAAAAAATCCTGAGTGGCCTCAAGGATAAGAAATTTTGATGTGATATATTAATAATAAGGATAATTATATTGCAGCTGCTTGCAAATGTTATCTAATTACTTAAATGACAAGTCACAGGTAGGTCACTCATAGAGGTCGGCAAGGTGATGAGGAAGACAATGCCCACAAGGAACAGAGCGTGGGCCTTTCCTTCTCTCCACGCATCCTGGAATTACTCTGCTTTGTAGGAAAAAATTTAACGGTTCTTCCATTTCCTAATGCTCCAATAAGCTAAAACTATTTGGTCTATTTTGATATCTAATTATAAAGGACAAAGATCAAATGTCAAAAATCCTATATAATATTATATATTTTTGATGATCCAAAAGAAAAGACCACATACAATCATTTTAATGTAATATGTACAGGAATTAATTATAGGAATATCATACTAAATAAAACAAGGGCAGAGTTACTCAAACTGTAAATGAACAGTACATAATATACACTTGCTCTCCAAAAGGAAAACGTGGTGGTCACTAACATTTTACCTAGATCTGTATTGTTTGATTGTACCAAGAATATCACTAAAGCCATCATATGGTGGAGGGTGTAGGACAAAATAACATCTCAACATTACATACAATTTCTCAATGCAAGAGGTTAAGTTATATCATTTATATCATATTATTTTTTATTATTTTATTGTAATGGTATTTATAATACTTTTCACTTATCCACTTAATTGAGGCCTGAATTTTGAAATGAGAATGTGTAGGCCTAAAAAAAATCTGTTGGACATCTGGTCCAACCACAAACAACTAAATGGTGCTCAATTCCTGTATATCATGGCCTGACCACTTTAATTCATCATTTCCATAGGTTCTAAATAACTGAAAAGAGAATGCCAAGTTAATTTTGATTTTTCCAATTTGATAGCATTCTCAAAATCTAGCAACGTTTGAGTGAAAACTAACTATTGTATTTTTTTTTTGGTAAACATAGATTTGAAAGTTATTCAGTTTCTGGCAAAATTTCAGATGTGAATACATTATAAGAAGAGATTAGAAGGAAAAATGAGGGTGGACATAAAATAATGAATGCTAAAGGAACACGTTTTCAAGTATTTCTAGAGATGTTTCTACTATTAGTCTTTAAAGTTGACTTCAATCAGTGTTCTCTTTATTAATAGTAAGATTAACGGCACCCTAGCCAGTATCATAAATAATTCCCATACAGATAAATTCTTAAAGATACTCAGTGTTTCAAATCACAGTAGTATCTGGAGTATAGCATCTTATTAGTTCTCCAGAGTTGCAGTTTTTCTTAGCAGAGTCTTGGCCTTCATTTTACCGTACCTGGAATTCTGAGGTTCTGAAACATCTGATTCTGTGCACGTTTTCTTCACCTATAAGAAAAGAGCACCAGTTATTTTCATAGGAATATACAACTTCCTCACTCAGGTTCACACACTTGTTAAACTTAAAGCAAATACAGCTCTGCTCACCAAGATCTCTATAAAATACTCCCACGTTTTACAGCAGCACCATGCCTGCTTCATGTAATAGTGAAATACACTAAATAGTGTATTTCATTATTATCCCATGAACAGCTGCCAAAGGCACTTCCCTAGAATCCATTAGTATGTAAAATGTTCAGCTAAAATAGCTTGGGACCAGCTTAACTAGGAACAAAGAAACCAAAGAACCAGGTTTCCCACTTAGGAACTAGAAAGCCATACTGTTCTCAGTTCACTAAGAAATGTTTTTCCAATTGATACCTCTTCTGTCTCCCACTAAAGCGCACCATAATAAACACCAGGTTCTGGGGGCAAAGCGCAGCATTAGCTAAAACATTCATATATTAATTTTCATTCTCTCAATCCAGCGGTTGTATGTTTTATATATTTCTCACCATATCAATTAAGTTTCAGCCTTGCTCACAGACTTCTCACATATATTTGCAGTATATTTTGCCGACTATATTTCAACTTTGTGGTTTTTAACCCACAAAAGGTAAGGAATGAAAATAACTTTTACTTCTAGGACATGCTACCCATTTAGCACCATAGTGTGTGACACATTCTCTAAAAAAGGTAAAGCACAAATCCACGGCCTTTCATAATTTATCTTCAAGCATAGATACTTATATCTGGTTATTATGGTCTTAATGGTATATTATATACAAAGTAGACTCAATTTCAAAAATCCCTTAGAATATGTAGCATGAACAATATACATTTACAAGGCCACTGTCATATACTCTAGGTGTTTATACTGCCAAAATCTATCTATGCAGCCTACAGAATCCGAGGCTTTAAATTCTAGTATGTAGCGTGGAAGTGAAAACTAAGTCCACTGAATATTCACTGTGGCACATACCAGGGGTGTGAACTGCAATATGAATGGCATCATTTAATACCAAGTTTTGAATTTTAAAGATGCAGCATTGTCTTTCCAGCTCACAAAGCAATTCTTTCCTCCTCTGACTCAGAAGAATGCTTAAAAATCAAACACACAAAAAACGCCTACACTTTCAAAAATCTATGTCTTTTGCTTTCAATTCTAAGCCTAGACATTTTTATAATCTGGTAAATCAACTATTTGCTTGATTAACTGTCCTCTCTTTTGCATCCTGTGTTTACATTTATACAACATGAAAATAGAACTGATGAGCAAAGAGGTTACCATCCCTGTCCTATTATGTCCCTTCTATGCTCTGAACATGGAACTCAGCACCATGAGATGGAAGGGTGAAGAAATGTTTTCAAGAGTAATTAGTTAAAAAAGAAAAGAAAAGAAAAGGAAAGGAGAAAAAAGGGATACCTTTCTTAAAACGCAAACATAAAATTCACTACAAAACCCACAAAAGTCTTATGTCTGTTAAAAATTTGTCCAAGAAAAATAAGAACTAAAAGAGAAGGATACCAGAATAAACCCTTTTTCCCCCCTGATTCATCACCAGAAACTATAGGAACTGCCCAATGAATATGCAGAAATCACCTCAAAGTGAAGTCACTTTCCTCAAGACTATGATGATGTGACTTGGGGCCTGACTGAACAAGCTCCAGACCACACAGCAAACTAGACATATATTCCCAAGCAAGGCTCAGAACCAGACAAGCTTCCTGTGGTTTAAAAAACAAAGAATGTTTTTCTTTAATACCCATGGCTTTACAAAGCATCCTTCTCCAAAAACCTAACCAGAAAGTTCCAATTATGTTAATTTATTCTCCATGTAGTAACTGATGGCAGAGAGCACATCTATTGACTACTTTCTAGTAATCTAGTACCTACAGAGTTCCAGACTCACAGCTAACGCTTAACAAGCACATGATGAAGGACTGAAGTCGATACAGATATTCTTTTAGCTATGCATTCTTCAAAGTGATTCTTTTCAGGGGTTTCATTCAGTTCATCCATGGCCAAATGAGGAAAGAATAATATTGAGGATACCATGACTACTATAGGAGAGGTCTATACAGTGCTGTGGGTATTCAGAGGACAACCTACTGCAGTCAAAGGAAGAAGGGACGGCCACAAAGGAAGTGACTTCTGAACTGAGTCTTAAAGGATATGGGCCTCAAAGACTAACTTTGGAGAAAGGTAGGTATTTCAACATCATGGGGTTTGCCAGAGGAACTGTATTATGAAGACCTTATAAATGGTAAAGAATTTGGAATCTAATCTTTGGGCGAAGAAGATCTTTGAAGAGTTTTAAGAAACAGACTGGGTAGAGATGGTGTGGAAGGGGGACAAGGTGAGGGCTGAAGACAGGTAAGAGTCTAATGCAACAGAAGAGAAAGTAAAAGTTCCATGAAAGCAGAAATGGCAATGGTCTTGTACATCACTACATCCCAAGCCTTGAGCAGATGCCCCCTGCTATGGTCTGAATGTTTGTATCACCCCAGAATTCACGTGTTGAAATCCTAACCCCAAAGATTAGGAAGTGGAGCCTTTGGGAAGTACTTAGATCAGGAGGGTGAAGCCTTTATGAATGGGATTAACGTTCTTACAAAAAAGACCCCCATAGCCCTTCTACCAAGTGAGGTCAGAGCGAGAAGGTGCTGGCTATGAACCAGGACGCAGCTCTCACCAGACACCACCATGCTGGCGCCTTGATCTCGGACTTCCGAGCCTCCAGAATTGTGAGAAATAAATTTCTGTTGTTTGTAAATTAGTCTGTGATATTTTGGTAGAGTAGTCCAAATGGACTAAGACACTCCCCATACACTGGTTTACTAAGTGAGTCATTCAATACATTTGTGAGAGATGGTGAAGACCTGAATTAAGACAAGGAGTCATGGGGAGAGAGCTGACGGGACCTTTATGACAGACATTTCTGAGACAGAATTGGCACAATATTGTTGTTGATTGAAGCAAAGTATAAAGTAGAATATGATCTTACCTTTTAATCTGTCCTTGAAAAGAAATTTTAGTCATACCAAAGACCAAAAAAAATGTTAACTTATGATTTCTTTAAAATACTTCAAAATCCTATCTTATTTCTGAATTGATGGAGAAAAGTTAAATGAATCATTATGAAACTTATGTGTTTATAGTGTCTTTGTCACAGAATTAGAAGCCAAATGGACAGTTTTACCTAAATGTGGACACACTTTCCCATTTGAGAGCTCAACAACACTTCATTAGGTGGTGACTGCTGAAACATACACGTTACAGAATAAAGAATATTCTTACAAAATATACAGAGTCTTCTGTCTCCAAGGACCATCAATTTAGTTTTGAATTTGTTTTGAATAAAGTTGAAACAAGCTAGCCAAGAAACGAGGCAGAATTTCATGCCCATAATTTAAATTCAAATCCTAGTTTTCATAAAACACACAAAGGGGTGGGCAAAAAATATGTCAAGAGGGAAAAGATGAATAGTTCTAAATGCATCTAATTGGCTGCACTAATGTGAATTTTAAGCCTACTTAATGTTACAAAAGTACATGCAAAATCAAACAAGACAAAAAAGAATAAAAAGTTTAACTATTTTAAGAAAATAACTATTAGTATGTAATGAACACACAAATATCAAAACACTGAATTTTTTGAATGAATGAATGAATAATAGCTAAAATTTCTGAGTGTTTATTATATGCCAGGCACAAGGCTTAGGTAGATGCTATTTTCCCCCAATTCACAGGTGATACTACTGAGAACCAGAAACATTAATCTGCAAGCAGGCTGTGTAAAAAACTTCAAATCCAGGTCTATGAGGGCATTTTAGCCAGTACATGCCAAGAACCTAAAATTCATAAAACATAAACTAAAATGTTTAAAACGAAGATCAAAACATCCTAATATTTAAAAGTTCAATTTTTTATTGCATCATAATAATAATGGCTGCCATTTATTAAGCAATTATTCACTGTGCTGGACTCTGCATATATGTAATCATTTAATCTATGAAGACAGGTATGATGGATGAAATCTTCCTTTTACAAGTGATAAAACTAAGGCTCAAAGAGGTTAAACCACTCGTCCAGTGTCCCACAGCTAGTGCTAACAGGGCTGGAGTTAGCACGGAATGCTATACATCAAGCCTTTCTTTCTCGCTTATGATTTGCCAGTTGCTTTTTTTGTGTGTGTGAAGGAGATCAGCCCTGAGCCAAAATCCTATGCTGATCCTCCTCTTTTTTGCCGAGGAAGACCGGCCCTGAGCTAACCTCCGTGCCCATCTTCCTCTACTTTATACAGGACGCCGCCACAGCATGGCCTGACAAGCAGTGTGTTGGTGAGCGCCCAGGATCCGAACTCGCAAACCTGGGCCACCACAGTGGAGCGCGTGCACTTAACTGATTGCGCCACCAGGCTGACCCCTTGCCAGTTGCTTTTATTAAGTTGTTTTAAAACTAGGAGTTGGAACTAACATTCCATGGAACAATTCATAAAGAACCCACTAGTTACTTCTTGTAATACATCAGCCGTTAAGCAAATCTTTTAAATTGGACTACTGAAGTAACCAGGTTTTACAAAGCACTAGTAACATTTAAAGTCCATATAAGCAAAGTAAAATGGAGTTTTGAAGAAATTATCCTAATACCTCTCACCTCCACCGCCACCACCAATACCCCCCCAAAACTGCAAAAAAGGTCTAATGTGAAAAACAGCTTCTGTCTTTTTGTTGTTGTTTTATGTCTGAAATATTAGGATCCGTTCATTCAATAAGCCTTTACTGAATGCCTCAGTATACTAGGTACCCTTCTGGGCATGGAGATGAACTAGACCTGAGCCGTCCAACACAGTAGCCACTAGCCACAGGTGGCTATTTAGAACTTGAATGTGGCTAGTCTACACTGAGACGTGCTGTAAGAGTGAAAGGCACACTGAATTTCAAAGACTGACTTAGTATGAAAAAATAAAACAAAATATCTCAATATTTTTTATATTGAGAAATAAAATTTTAGATATACTGGGTTAAATAAAATAATGTCTTCCATTTCCTTTTACTTTTCTAACACAGCTACTAAAAAATTTAAAATACCTATATGGCCTGCACCATATTTCTGTTGAACAGCACTGACCTAGACAAACAAAAGCCTGCCTGCACGGATCATGCATTCTAGTGGAAGAAACATACAATAAGTGCGAAAACAGGTAAATAAAGCACGTAATGTCATCAGTGCTAAGTGTCGAGAGAAAATAAAGCAGAATAAAGGGGGAGAGAAGACTGGTCAACAATATTTCATTAGTTAAACCATTATAAAACATTATTGTTCCTATTTCACAACACCATTCATTCTTCAAGTTTTTTACGCTGTTATGTACATGAGTAACATAAATTGCATTTTGTAAACTAATTATAAAGAATCTGGGATTTGGTATTCACAATAATTAATACTTTAAACGTCTGGAAAAAATATGTACAAAATGTAATCTCTAGAATGTTTTGCATTATGACCAAGAAATTGAAGTATAAACATCATCTTAAATTTTGTCATATTCTCTAATCACTAGGTGCTTTGAGAAGCTTACAATCTTTTGAGGAAAAACAGAATTAACTCACAAAAAAAATGCAAAGAAGAAGTTTCTTTTTATCCCATCTACCATCTTCTAATAAAGCTGGAACCAATTACCCCAATTATTTTCTACTTAATCTTGCTGTTTATAAGTCCTGAAAAATTAAAGATAATAAAAAAAATGTAAAGGTTGGAATACTGGAAGAAGACATTTGAAAAGACCTCTTTTGTAACTTCACTTTGTTTTGAAACGAACTTTAATGATTAATTCTTAAAACATACTATACTATGATAATAAAAGATCAATTCTGCAACTATAAATCCAAGATGAAAACTTCAGCAATGAAGGTTTACTGATGTAATGAATAACTTATATGCATTTTTATTATATACATTTTTATGGGTGGTATGTAAGACAATCTTTATTTCTTCACTGGACTGTATAGGAAACACAACGTAAATTAGATTTGAATGCATTATGGTTTAAGGAAAACAATGGATAAAAAGATAGATATAAAAATAAAATTTGTCCCCCAAATGCAAATTATATTGTAGATTATTGCATGCAAAACTCTCCGTCAATACAGAAATTGATACAGAATTACTGTCAACAACAATAATTTAGATTGCCAGCTTTGGCTGTATTTCAAATGTGAATACTCTAAAATGTGAATCTGACTGAATAAACAATATTTTTACAAATACTGCAGGGTATCAATGCCTAGAGTCTTGTATTAATGTACACTTTATAAAATGTATTTTATGACTGGGTTGCATAAAATTATTGTAAATAACTGTCTGATTGAGAATGAGTAGCTAACTTTAATTACCTTTAAGTTCTGATTTAGTGAAAATAAGAGACTTCTTGAAATATCAATGTTATGTGACTTTTTTTTCTATTTTCTAATACTTAGAAGTCAGTCATATTTGAATTTTAAATTATATAATGGAATTAAAAAGTATTTTCTTATAATTATTCTAGCTTTATTCTAGAATGTAAATTATGCTCTCATTTAATATATCTCAACTAGATAATCCTTTTTACACATTTAATTTTTTTCAATTAGTTGAACCAACTGATAGAGTTGGATGGGTTTCCCCAGATCCCCCTCTTCTCTAGTCAGCAGCATTAAATAAATACGAATTAAAATATGTCTTTTTCTATTTTACTTCAGAATGCACATAGTAACATAACTAAGAAAATATAAAATCAGATATATGAATTAATCTAAAAATTGAGTGAAAATAATAATAGTTGAAATATTCAATTTCAAAATATATAATATATAATTATAAACAAATTACAAAAAAATATATAATTTTTACAATAGAGGCCTTTGCCAAAAGTTATTGTTTATTTACCTAGAGTAGTGAAAGAAAAAATATGTTCATTTTCTGAATATAATGTTTACAAATTAATACCACTCTAGTCCTTAGCATAAGATGCACACGTTTATGTGATAACCTATGATTATTTGTGCAGCCAAGTAAATATAATTTATATTGAGAAGATCAGCACAGAATCGCTATGCTGCTAGTCCCATGCAGATACAAACAGAGAGACACTATCTAAACTGGCTTCAACTAAAATGTCTCCACATTTCTCAACAAAACTTATTTTACATTTTTCACATATGTTACAGTTCAGTTCTTGACCTCTACAAACTCAAAGCACAAGAAAAATCTTTGGAATACAAAAGTTGTCACATAGAGTCTTTGAAAATATATCTCTGTTTTAATATGCCCATACAAATTTGAGAGGCTTACCAAAAAATAAAATGCCATTTTGCCAAACACTGGCCAAAAAGTTAAAGTCTTGGAAATAGACTTTATAAAAATCTACTTACTAAATAATCTAAAACTATTTTTATAAAGTGTCGTTCTTCCTTAGAAACAAAAATCTTGCAGCTAAAATACATACATTTCTGAAATCCTTTTCATGGAGTTAGGAAAGTTTCTTTACTCCTCTTTTTTCTTAGGATATCCCTTTTCCATCTCTTTGTCATTGCTTGCCCAAGCTTCTCCCCCATAACACCTAGCATCAGTTTCCAAAAGCCCACGCTACCACTTATTTACAATAAAAGTGAGAGAACTTGACTGCATCACTGGAGGTCTGCGTCTACTTCAGTCCAAAGAAAAATTGCTGTACCTCTTCTTTGACTGCCATACACAGATAAAGTACAAAGATACAATTGAATACTCTGTAACTGCAACAGTAAACAAAATAAACGTATACACTAATAGTAGAGTTAGAGGGTTAATACATGAAAATCCACTACTAAAACCCTGATGTGGAAATTATTTTACCCTCTAGTATTGAACTGCCATAGGCAAGATCTTACTTGATTTCTCGCCCTTAATGCAGGGGCCTTCCAGAACCCAGGTTTGCGGGCGGGGGGTTATACAAACTCGCACACTGGGGAAGAAGTACGTTCTAAACATAAAAAATCCTATAGGCTATAACTCTACATCAACTACAACTATCACAATGGCGTTCAAATTATTTCAGAGTTCATTGTAAGGTTGGATATAGTTAAAAAGCAACTTAGTAACAATGACTCAGGGAAACAAAGCATAATTATTTATGTACAGTTTATACGCACTAAATCAAATGTCAAACCACATAAGCTTTTAAAGAATTCTGAAGCGCACTTTCTCCTTAATTATGCCGTTGTCCTTTGTCACCTGCCATAAACTCCACATATACTACGTGAAATATTCAGGAAAATTTCAAACTCCTAATGGTATGTTTTTTCACTACTACCCAACAGGGACTATATCAAAGGTAACAGAGTACTTAAAATGCCACGAAATGAACCATAAGATGCCTTACCGTATCACGTTACAGCTCATATGAAAGTCCCCCCACTCTGCCAAGTTTGGAAGCAAGACTGGATTGTTCAGCCATAATACTTTGCACAAATATGATAAATGTTAAAAGGATTTTTTTCTCACAAACTGCGCCGTATAAACATCTAACAGATATTTACCCATATATCTTGGTCTCCTTTATACTTTTTATTTACATAGTTCTTTGCAGTCCTGGGTGTCACAAGACAGATGGTATTAAAACAACAAAAGAACAAAATGGAATATTCATTGTAAACCAAGACCTGGTACTTAATGAGTATAATGTTAATTTGGTAGAATCCACTGCAATTAAACTTAAATTGCTGACTTTACTGTACACTTTCTCACTGAGCCAGGAAAGAAGAATTTCACCAGTATTAAATATCAAACCCTTCAGCTTCGGGTTTCCCTTCAACTGAAGATTTATGAATTCACACAAATAATGCTTTAAAAATAATCTGAAGAATTGACTCTATCCCCCTAAATAGAGAAATCTTGCTAATGTTTTTAGCAACATCTCTACATCTTGCTGGGTTTTTTTTCTTCTTCTTTTTTTAGATCTTGGAATGTTTTGGCCACAAGGTTAAGAAAAACTTCCCCATTTATCATGATCTGCCAGGCACAACAGGCCCCCAGACAATGCAGCCCTCCACCACTTAACAAATTCAGCTCATCTTAGTCGTGAAACTTCAAAAGAATATGGCCACAGGCAGAGATCAGCTATCATTTATTTTAAAGCATAAATATCAATCATTGTGTAACATACTCTAGTGCACCCAACATCATTTGTCTATTAGGTATAACTGATAACTAACCTTTTCAATTTGAACAATAATTAATATAGAGATGGTCTGGTTTATTAATATATGTGTTGAATTATATGTAATAACTTTAGTAAAAGTTTCTGTTAAAAATCTCTTAAGTTTGAATACATATATAAACTTTAAAAGATATTTTCAACAAATATGTAAAAATTCTCCTAATGAGCCCAAAGGTATCACCATAACTCTTAAGGAAAATTGAGAAATTCTTTAACTTTAAAAACAAATTGATGGATAGAACGTAAACAATAAAATGTTTAAGGCAATTTTAAATTGAATAGCATATATCTGTATATATCTGTAGATTAATCTGAAGACCTGTAGATTAATTTACATATGATGTAAATATTTCTGGCACAGCATGTTGATAAAAGAAGTATATAAAGACAGATATATTTTCAAATTTTGTAAATTTTAAGTTCTTGATTTTCCATTAAAATAGCAGGTTTTAGAAAGAGAAAATTCTGGGGTGCTGGCATCAAGTTCTTTATTTTTAAAATTAAACTATATACAATAAGAAAAAATGTATTTGCAGCATGTTGGATTTTAATCTGATATTTTTTACAATATTTTAGCACCCTTTTTTGAGTTTTAAAATCTATTCTAAAGTAGTTTTATATTAAATCCATCTTGTATAAGCATTGTTATAAAAAGCTTATAAATCATCTTTACTCAGGTTTTAATCCTAAAATGAAATTCTACATTAGCAGAGTTAATAAATACAGATTGTGGCATAATTTACACACTAAAAAACACCAATTATGCAATTTCTGTTTGAGTAGATTTTCTACCAAATTGAAGTAACATTTTGAATTACCCACAAGCTAAGGGCATAAGACAAAATGGTTCCCAGGGAAACGTATTTCACATACACAAATATGTGTAAGAAGAAATAGTCCCATTAACTGTGTAACCTCAAGTACAAGCTAAGCTCTTTATTACAAGCCTTTTTAAATGCAGAAGTTGATCCTTTAGATGGAAGTGAAATTCAGTCAGGTAACTTCACAGTTTTTGTGGCCCTAAATATTTGTCTATCATAAAGAATGAAGTACCCTCTGCAGTCTCAATGTAAAACGAGGCCACACAGCGGTTAAATCCAAGGGCTAAAGAGAAAAGGAATTATAGAGTAGGTCTATCTGTAGTGAGGTCTCATCTAGGTGAGCCTAATAAATAATTGAGATATACTTAACGATTTTTTCCTCTTTGACCTTAATTAAAATGGCTTTCTGAGAGCAGGTTCTAAGGACAATTTATCCTGGTTTCCTCAATACGCACTTATGAAGTCATCTGGCTTTTGTATTTCTTCAACAGCTGCATTACCTTCCAAACTGGCTTGTCCCATTTCCCCAAAGCAAAATGGGAGACTGCCCCACACACACAACCACCCTCCTTCTGCAGGTGCCTACGAGCTCAAAAAGTCAGATCACACCATTTTGAAAATTCTAATAACAGTAATTTATAAAGAACTTGGAGGAGGAAAGAGAAAAATCAAACAGAGATTTAAAAATTGGCCTCTCTCTCTCTCTTTCCTCCCCCCCCTTCCCTCCTTTTCGCTAACACAAAGCATTAGATAGTTATTGGTATTTACTTTTGTTGCCATTTTTGATAAGTAATATTTGAGTAACTTAGGAAAGTTTCAGTGAAAAAACAAACACGCCAAAAGCAAAATAAGGTAGTGCAACATCATTATTCAATTACAGAGGATTTCAGAAAAAAGTAACTGCAACTAAGAAAGGAGCAGGGAACTGGATAGTGAGGACTGATGCCCAGTAGACCCTGGAAACCAAAGGAACACTTATTGGCTGTGATAATTCATCCTCCCTCCTTCAAACAGGTCCCCTAAACAATCTAATTCTGCAGTAAATCAGTTCTCACAGACACTTGGTATTAGAGAATATTTTCTCCTCCTGAATTTTTCTCACCAGAATAATAAAACAGCACCCACATCACAGGGCTTTCTTCAGCTGTGGATGAAAGAAATCTTTAAGGTACTGCAATTAATGTGAAAGTTCACCCAGAGCTCAGCCCCTTGCCGCAGCAAAACAGCAATTCACACTCTTCCTTCGTGAGATTCAAAGATACAAAAAATATTTAAATAATTTAAATCAAAGCATACTGAAGGCTTCCACATCAAGGTTTTTTAATGAAAGCACATGTTCCAGTACACATCCAAATGAAGGTAAAACCAACTGGAAATTTAGGATTTTTTTTAAGAAGTTAAAATTAAATGTGATCTTACTATTATGGTTTCAGGAAAAAACTAATAAGGTTCCGTAAATAGAGGGAAATATTTGTTCTCTTAAAAAGTAGAAAACACTTATCATTGAAATGACTGTATTTGAAATTTAATAAAAATCCAAATTCAGAACAAAATTTCAAAGCAAAAAATTATCCAGGAAAAAAAAGCCTTTCATTTAAATAACTGATATTAATTTTTCAAATCCTGCAGCATGCACCAAGAAGGCAAAAATCCTCAAAGTCAATTAAAGTTTTCTAATAAAATGTAATCTATTTATTATCAATTATTGTATTACCTGCATTTCTCCCAGCATTAACATAACGTAGTTACAGTATTTGAATTTTATAAAGACAAAATGTATTTAAAAGTTTCAGCAAGGGCAGATTAGAGATCTTCTCTATATTGACCTACTGGCTCAATTTTTACATATATATTTCTTCTATCATCCTTGTGCTAAAACTTAGAAAAATCCAAACCACTTATTTTAACTAATATTTTTCTCTAAGATACAACTGCTATACTTACCATGTTATGTTATGTGTATGTTTTACCACATAACATAATAATGATGATAATTCTTTAATCAAAAGTAGATAAAACTCACCTTATGCAAAGTCTGAAAACTTGAAACTCATTGCAGTTTTATTTGGAAGTGAGTTTTACGTGTGTGTGTGAAGTTCTACAGCCAATAAATTCCACTCTCCAGTGTCCGTGGAATGAAATCCCGTTCGAGGATGACAGCGCACTCGGAGAGGCTTATAGTCTCTTAACAACACCCAGGTAACCTTAAAAACACCTTGCTCCGGCATGAACTTCGGGCTCCAGAAACAGTCCAGTTATTCAGGTTAACTAGGAGGAGACCTGGAGAGTAAACACTCTTGGATCCAACCAACGGCTTTCCACGCCCTTCTGTTTATAGTAAGATGACTTGTCCTCAGAGGTCATCCCCATCGACAGCTCCTGTCTTTCAGTGAGATCCAACCTACAGCGTTTATCCTGACTCTTAGGCTGTCAGCCTGCTGTCATGGTGACACATACACAACCCACTGGTATAGTTACTCGAAGAGTTAAATCCCTGCCTTACATTTTCTAAAAGTATGTTTTACTTTAACTTCATTTAAAGCAAAACATTTCTATAGAAAAAATACCTCCCTGGCAAGTTAAGGACTGGTACTCATTTAAATAAGAATTAAATAAGAACTGGTACTCATTTAAAGTCCCCAACGAACATTTTATGGGTTTTGTTCTTTTGTTTCTGGTTTTTTGGATGAGGGAGAAGGCTTGTAAGATTTCACTTTCATTATTACATCTCTCCATTAAGTACAAAATTTTCTTCTTCTTACCCTAAGCCTGTGCACACACACACGTGCACGCCAACAAAGTGGGGAGATAATGACAGGCATTTTTATTTAATTCATTTTTTATGTATTTTTATGTGAGGCAGAGGAAGGGATGAAGACAACTAGAAATGCTCGCCCAAAGGTTATGACTTTATGTAAAATGCTATCTAAAATAACGCCTTTTATGTTTACAAAACAAGAGATACCTTAAGTTCTAATGAAAAGAAAAGGAAACAAAAAGCGTTAAATTCAAGAAATAGAATGCAAATAAGTCTATTCTCTGGTACAGAAGTTCCCTTTTTTCTAATGGTTTATAAAAACGAATTGTTTTCTTTAGAGAAAACATTATGCAACTTTCCCCATTCATCCCTTTAAAATTGTGTCTTGCAGATCTCAAAAGAAAGACTAAGCTTGTTTCATAAATTCCTCCTACAATATTTCAATTCAGCATTTACAGGCATACTGGGAATGACTGCCTCCAATCTGTCTACATAATTCGGGGATGATTTCCTTTTCTTTCGTTGTTCTTGATTCTTTGCAGCGTTGCTCTGAATGATACAGCGAGGCAAAGGATACAAAATCAAGACTACAGCTAAGGAGTAAATGCCGCCTTCCGAGGAATCTGCGGCACAAGTGTTTCTTGAAGTCGTTTTTATTTTCAAGGGAGGAACTGAGTGAAAAGCCATTACCTAGTTCAGGTCTGGGCAGCACTGTGGAAACCCCAGCACCCTCAGGAACTGAAGACGGCGCTGTCTCCCCATGGTGTCAGCTGCTGCTGCTACTGCTGTGAAACTGGATAAGCTCGAACATTCCACCCCGCAGCACATGTTCAGCCCCGGTTTTGAGGCCACTACAATACTGACATGACAGAGAGCTGCCTGGCTCTATGAGTTAATAAAACGTGTTGATTAATTATTTGAGAGACTTCATTTTGACAGATTCAAGTCTTTGCTCCTGTTATGGATAGGATCACTAAAAGTAGTGTCGTCTTTGCAGCCAAATCTTCTCAAGTAGTTAGAGCTTCTTGAGTTATTGTGGTATAAATTAAAGTTTTTAAGTTCAACAGAATATGCTTCTGAAATAGCTACTTTCTTAAAAGATTATAAGTCATTCAATATTTTCTAAACTCTTAAGAGCTGATGAAATAGTCATTGAAGCAAAAATCTATGTCTGTTTCTGTTACAACAGAGACCCAATGAACCATATCTAAAACCCTGAGGAGGACAAGATAAGTTCTTCATAAATTAAAGAAAAGCTGGCCGGCTGGTAATTTTCTTTCCCAATCTTGGGGGCCGGGGGTGGGGGGGTAAGGGGGGGCAATGAACAACGTGTGGTGAAAATTTTGTAAATAAGGGATTTATAAACATGAAAATAAATGTCAGTTGTAGTTTCAAGTCTTAAAGAGGACAAATGACTACAATTTTTCTGATGAAAAATATAATTTTTATCTCAGCCTACATCAGGGCATCAAAGTGTTCCTAGAATCATACAAGTAAATGGTATACCTTTACTTGACACCGTTATAACGAAGGAGGAAAAAGTACATCGGTGGTTTTTCAATAACATTTGATGAACACAGATTGTTGGGATGCCCTTCTAGCCCCAATGTACCGCCACCAATTAATTACGTGACCTGGAACGAACAGATAAACCACTCCTTCTAAGCATCCATTTCCCCGTCTGTGAAATAAAGGTTTCCATCTCAGAGTGTCACTGGTATAGCATTTATTTTTTCAACACAAATCACATATTTCCGAAGACTCCATCTACCAAGTGTATTTCATTTAACAGTAGTTGTTTTCATTACCCATGCTTAAAATCAGGCATATAGCTGTCAATCAAGGCTGCTAATTATTATGATATAGCCTGTAGGTACACATGAGTTAATAAAATAGCCAAAATGAAAGGAACTAGATGTTTTTAAAAGCCAGTAGAGCCTTATTATGGGTAAATGCTTGGTTTCCTTATGTTTTAAAATACTGAAAATGGCACTTTGACCTCCAAAACCTCTATACGGTCCCTCCAATTCTCCCTTTCGGTGATTTAAGTGCACTCCCTGAGGCCTGCCCCACGTTCTGATGAAAGTGAAGCTGTGATGAACTGCAGACAGGCGGTACGTTACAGCTGTGACTGGCACCGTGTCGGTGCCACGTCGGTACTTGTTAAATGTGTGAATATCCTTTGAAGTAAACATGCAAAATGAGATTAAGTTTAGTGAATCATGACAACTTTTACGTATGGTAGAAATCACATAAATTAAAAAAAAAAAAAAATCAGTTACTGCAGTTTCCTGGGGTACATCCTTCAAAATCGCCTTGACTGCTCCCTCTCCATAAGCATTTAGCACACGTGGGTGCTTCTGCACTCTCTACTCTTCATTTCTCCCCCACTCAGTGGCCTCGTTTTTCGTACACTGTCTAGTAATCTGTCAAGCACCCGCACTCTCCAGAGTTCTAACATACCTCCAGTCTCTTTGACAGCATTTCCTGCCACCTTTCATGATTGGCTGATTAACTATCATACAGCTTTGTGAAAAATTCCAAGGAACGATGTTAGAAATTAAGAGAAAAAACAGAGTCAACAAAACAGAGAACAAAAGAAAATCAAAAATGTAATCATATAATTCTGACAACAATTGAAAAACCATAGAGAGAGGAAAATAATTTAAATTTTCTGGATGTACAATTAGCTCCCATATTGCTGATCTGAAAAAGACCATATGGAATCAAAACTGAACAGCCTCCACCAACCATAACAGCTCCTTAGCCAGGTTTCTGATGTGGTGCCTATATGAGAATATAAAATCCAAAACCTGAGAGCCTATTGTTAAATAAACATTTAGCAAATTATGTACATGCCATTGTATAATAAATACCATATAGTTTTCAATGCAGTAATTATATTTGCCATTTGCTTAGTCTTCTTCCTTCTTTTTCTGTTAAGACTGACAAACTGCAGTCCACTCAGGAGCCAAGTGGGCAATCTGCAGGAGCAGAGCAGGCCAGGCAGAGGTGGGGCTACTGGCAAAGTGCACAACCTGGCCCAAACCTTTCAAATTCTATACTTCCCCCGTAGATAATTCATCTATTGTCATGTCTTAAATACCATCCACGCTGTAGATTCCCAAAGTTTTATCACCTCCTGAGTGGTGATAAAAAGGTGGCTTTATCCTTAAGTTTCTGTACTGATCTTTCTATCTGTTCTGTGGATGCCAATGTGCCCCACAGGAGGAACCCTAGTGCAATTCTGTCATCCATAACAACCCTGGCCAGTGAGTTGAGCCTGGGCTGAATGCATTCCAGGGCCAAGGTGGTGTCATTGATCACCTAAAATTGAGGACAAATTTCATATCACCTTTTCTAACTGGAGATAGAGATAATGGCCCACAGGGCACAATAAACAATGAGTCAGCTACCCCTCCATGAAACTCCTCTGAGTGACCAAGTATAGCTCCATTTGGGATCGAGCTCCACATCTGTCTGATGACTATATGATCTATAATCCTTCAACACTTGAGTATCTCTTATGACACCCCTAACATAAGATCTTCTAAACAACAAGTACAGTTCCAAGATGCACACAGAGCCTCCAGAGAAAAAGTGTTTTTCACAATTGTTGGGGCCCCACAAGTGGGCTCAACATCAGTTGGGGAAGCACAGGTGGACAGTCCCTCCAAAGTGGCTTCTAGGTCAGTTCGTAGGCCTTACGATTCCCAGCTCAGCTCCAATAACTGAGTCTAGTCTTGTTTTGGGGACCATTTAATTCAATCTCTGTTTGTCCACACGACTAACCAGTGGCATTTATTTGCCCCATGGAATGAATGAATAACAGCTGCAGGAATGATGGGGAAGACATCTAAAGGCTTTCTGCATGAGAGGCGAAGGAGCTGGGCCACCTTCTGCTGTTGCTAATAGACTTCTTGGTAAGGTTAAGGGAAACAGTGTTCAAATCATGTCAGAGCTGACTGGCAGGGGGACAGCAGAGCCAGAAGTCAGTAAAACTTAAGGTGCTTCCAACAGTACAGGAGAGCCACACTAGGGCATTTTCCTTCAAGACGAAGGTTCTAAGAGTGGCTCTTAAAGACAAAATCATTAATGTCCTTCCAAAGACCACACCTCCCAGGTCTAAGGTTTTCTATGCACAGATTCAGAGTCATTGCTCTCCTCCCATCACCACAAAATCCTCTGTCACCTTCCAGTAGCTACAACGTCACCGTTTTTTCCCAATCATCCCCTACTCGCACACAGACCTTTCATCCAGAAAGGTGAAGAGCAAGAGGGCCAAGGCCATTTTTATGAAACTTACAGAGGGTCATATGTTCCCCACTGTGGCCCACAAGGTCCACTCTCAGGGGCCTTGGCAAGCAGCTGACTCAATCAGGTGATCAATATCATTATGATCCAGGACGATTCAGTCTAACAAGAAAATTCAAGTGGCCGAACCAGAATAAGTTTGAAGCCTCTGTTTTCCTTTTTGATGAGGGTGCCACCCAGAGGATGTACCAAACAGGCAGGTCTAGGGTGGCTAACAAGGGAAAGAAAGACCCCTCATGTCTAGGAACGGTCAGGATGATATGCCAAAGTTTCAAAATATAAAATTCAATATAAACTCACACCCCCTTCATCCTGATCGTAACCTAGGAAGTGGGCGATACATGATCCCGAACTGAGGCCAGTTGGATTCACTAATCATAGTGTCTGATTAATGGATGTGGGCCAGAAGGAGGACAAGGAGGCAGAGTTATACATCTTTTGAGTTGATTTTAAGGAGGCTGTTCCAACACTCAACAATATGAAATGCTTGTCGACGATAGGGAGCACAAAAGGGCCACTGAATACCTTGCCTATCAGCCCTGGTTGCTGTGATAGAAGGTGCACCATTGTCAGACTTACATAGATTAATCTCAAGGGCCACTTGGTGTGGCTGGAGTTGGCTGATTCGAATGGACCAGCAAAACCATAACCTGAAAAAATGTCAACAGCAGTGAGGTACCACCAACAGTCCCAAGAGGAGGTCCAATGCAGTTAATCTGTCAGGAACAGCAGGGGTGGACCCCCATCAAATGTGCCCTCCCTCACTGAGACAAACAGGTAACTGTTAGCAGGAGTCACTAGTCTTTCATGCTGGTCACCTCTGCATCAGAAACAAGTGTGCTTTACTTCATGCCCAGTTCCTGGGTGTGCTGCATGTCCAGTACAACAATGAATCGAGGCAGCAACAGCGGCAATCTGGGTGGGACAGGCAGCTTGATTCCAGCTGGTTCTCATCAGAGAATAGGCCCTTACCATAAGCATCTTCACAAATGACCCTGACAATTTAACCATTTCCACAGCTTGTGGCCCCCAAGAGGGATGTTTTTAATCTGCCAGTTTATAGTTTTTCAAGTGGCACACCAAACAACTAGGTCATTGGCAACACTCCCAGAGACAGTAAATATATAATAAGATTCATTAAGGGAGTATTGGCCAGTGCCATGAGAACTGCCCTGAATTCTGCACCGAGCAGAGACAATATCCATTTTTCTGCACAGCTGATGGTGAGGCTGAACAGCCACAGCAGGCCAGTGGATATACCACTAGATTTCAGTTTAGCCAATCCATCAGTGAACCAGATCCACAAGAGGCATTTAAGGGAACATCCTGTGAATCAGGAGGATAAAGTTCTCCCCAAAAGGAGAGCTGCTACTTTTTCATGTGAAGTTAAGATGCTGCTGGTGTCAGATCGGCTGCATTCCTGACTATACCATTCCCATTTAACCCTCGAGGCTCACGGGGCCCTCCCCACCTTGTTACTCATCAAGTACGAGTTGACCCATTCCAAGTGGGAATATCAGGCTGAAGAGTTACAAGACCTCCATGGGCCAGGCATTCACTTTGGAATACAAAAGGAATGTACCTGGTATCCATGTCAGGGATGTGATGAGTCTAGAACCCAAGTGGTACCTCCTGATGGAGGCACCCTCTTTTTGCCAGAGGCTTCAATCAGCAAAGTTATAGTGACTTGGGGCTCAAAAGAAGTCATTAGGGTTGTGGGGCCCCAAAGGCACTAGCACTTCTCTACACACAGCTCTTCCAGGTCAGGAGAATCCCCTCTGGATTTTATAAGCATTCACAGTATAATCATGTAAAATTCAGTAATGGAAGTTACAACAATGAGACACTGAATTGCCCACTGGGCCCATCCACAAGGTCTGTTAGCTTCCTTCCCCCGCTGCAAACTCAGCTCAAGCCACATCTGCTGCATTCAGGTATCCCCTCACTCCATAGGATGGGTAGGATGGTAAATGGGGCACTAGAATCTAATATGGCCATAAAAGTTTAAGTCCCTCCCCTCCCCAGGGGTTCCCAGCTCACTACATATGTCTTATGCACCATTTGGATGAGTGTGTAAGAATTTTGGTCCTCCTTCAGGACAGGGAGACCTCAGCCTCATTCCTAACCATCTTTCTCCTTAAAGAAGCTAAAGTTAGGGGAGAGGAGGAGGGAGAGATCTAGGCACACGGAGGAAGAGAACAACTCTATGTTAGTGAACGAGGTGCATTTACTTTCAGTTTTGACTGGCAGCTCGCTCAGGGCTCAATCAAATGAACTTCTAATGTTGTCAGTCCATGCAACACTCTATGGGGCAGCAATATCATTATCACTGACACTCTGTTTCAGTCTGGGAACCCCTAGACTTGGCAGCCATAACCACTCTGGCTGTGGCCATGGTGTTCGCTCCGTTGGGTTGACTTGGGCTTGATTTGCACAGCAGTGACTGTTTTAAGGAGTGGGTTTTAATTGAGGGCATTTACTGCCCTATTATTATGATAACATCTCTAAAGTTCTATCCCTGTTTCAACATAAGAATTATGGGTGTTTTCCAAGGCAAAAGTGATAACTGCAAGAATTTGTCTAGATATCTTTGGGTCAGTTTCTCATTTTCCAATAGGTCACCTTCATCAGCATTCCAGGGCAGTAAGAGCCCAAATACTACTCAATACTTCATTGATGGTTTTCCATGGAGCTTTCTGTTTCAGGGGAAACAGAAATCTGGGGAATCTGGGGGGGAAATCTCCCCAAGAGGGCCGAAGCTCCCTTACAGCAGCCCAGACCCACTACAAGAACTCTAAGACCTTTCACCGTCTCCTAATGGATCTAAGTTTGGTATGACAGACTACAGGAGGGGTGAGCCATAAAACAGACCTGCTATTGCCATTCTTCCTTAACAAGTGTTATACACCCCACACCTTTATCTTCCAAATGAAGTAGCCAAAGTTCTATTTGCTTAGTGTCTGTCCTCAATGGTCTCGAATTTCCCTTCTTTCATGCTTAGTGCATGAAATTATAACTTGTCTGGAGAGGGTCAGAACCTTCCTCCAGACCAGGATAGATCATTGTACTACTTGTCACAATGGGTTGGATCCGAAGCTGACCCCAAGATTGGCAAGGAAGTCCCCATGCCTGGAAAGGGAGTTAGCCACAACCAAGTCACCTTTCAGGTAGCTCACTTTGAACCTACCTCCAGGTACTTGGATTACAACCACCTCCCCACTTAGTTCTCATTAACGGGCAATAAAACGGATAACCATTTATTCCCCAATTGACCAAACAAGTTGGTCAACACATTCACTAATGACATCCATGGATTTCCCTCAAATCCCATTAGTTGGCCCATGAGGTCCTCATCCTTTCTCTTCCAGGAAGCCAGGTCTCTATCAGCATCCCATCCTCATCACCAATACTGCCAAGAATTGGGAAGGGTCTGAGGATTCACCCTACTTACAAACTAGCAAGTTAGCCTGCCACAATTTCACAGATGCTGGCAGAATACACAAGACTTCTGGGTCAGAGACAAAGGACTTTATTACTCACAGCAACAGTGTAAGCCAAAATATCAGCATTTTCTTGTGACAGTTCTAAGTTCCAATTTCCACAGGGTAACACAACATCTGCATATGCAATGGGTTGCACTACAGTAAAACAGCCCTGAGCTCAGGGAACCCCAATCTTTTATAATGGGCAATAAGCAGGCTGCCCTTGGCTACAGAGGAATATTTTATTTTACAGGCAAATATTTCCCAAATAAAATCAATTTTACAATTAGAAATAATTAGACATCACTGCCAATGATGATGGCAACAAAATATTGGGAGACACACAGTTTCACTCCCAAACACCAGTAATGCCCTGGCTATCTAATACTGAACCCTCACAACTTCATCTATCAGGAAAAGACCCCAACAAGGACCAAATGAACTTTGCTCCTGAACAGTCATAAAAAAATATTGAAGTCTACACACCTGAATCCATGGACTATATTAATAGGATAGTCCAATGGAGTCTTACTCAGAACCTATTTACTGTTACTTTACACATGCCTAAGAAACTAAATATGCTAATTTCCATGTTGCAGCACCTCAAAAACAGAAAAGGGAATAGCTGACATCAAGTGAGAGAATAACCCAACAGCAGAGAAACAGAGAACTATGATTCAAATACAAGAATCCAAAAGACCTTATGTAAGGGCAACTGGCCTCCCACACTCCAACTGGCCCTTAAGGTTTCAGTTCATTAACTGATTGCACAATGATGACCTTGGGCATCAGCAAAGTATGAAAATGTTCAGCCAGGAGATTTTCACAGGAGAAAGAGCCCAGGACTACGTGTCAGAGACTGCAGCTCTCATCTAACCTACTGGCAAGGCAACCTTGGGCAAGTCATCCTCCTTAACCTTCAGTGTCTATATTTGTCTAACAAAAAACAATGTCTTATATGTCTCACCTGGTTGCCTTAGGCTATTTTCTGTAGTGTGCTTTATAAAGTGTACCGGCCTCTACGTCTTACATCAGACAATTCTTTTCCATGTCACTCTGTTCGAGCCACCACAGATTTCTGTCAGTTTCTTGAAAACAAAATGGGCCCTTTTTTTACTAAGGCCTCTCATCCACATTTCCTGTGTCTGGAATGCTCTCCCCCACATTCTGGAAGACTGGCTGTCTCTCATCCTTCAGATCTCAGCTTAAATTTCACTTTCTCAGAGAGACCTTTCTCGATCACTCAATCTAAAGCACTTTTCCCTGTTCTTCCTTGCAGGGTTTTGATTTCCTTCTTAGTGTTCATCACAATTTGTATGCCTTTGTTTGTTTGTTTTTACCTCTCCAATGGCTGCCTCCCTACTAGTTCACACACTGTGAAAACTGGACTTATGTCTGCTTTTCCATCAGTTCATATACAGGGTCCAGCAGAGTGCGTGGCACAGAAGAGCACTCTGCAAATTTTTGTTAATGATTGATTGAACAAACATGTAAATATAAGGCCATACTATCTGTGCATTATAAGAAGCAAATATAAGTGAAATAAGTTTAGAAAAATACTTAAGCAAAATGGGCCCGGCCCTGTGGCTGAGTGGTTAAAGTTCCATGTGCTCCACTTTGGCGACCTGGGTTCATGGGTTTGGATCCTGGGTGCAGACCTACTCTACTCACCAGCCATGCTGTGGAGGCATCCCACATACAAAAAAATAGAGGAAGACTGGCACGGATGTTAGCTCAGGGCTAATCTTCTTCACACACACACAAAAAAAATAGAAAGGAAAAATAATCAAAATAGTTCAACTAGAAAGAAGTTTGGTTCTTTAAATGGGTAATACCTAGGATATCTGTAAAAACCAACAAAAATGGATGACTCCTTTTCACTGTGAGTTTCATGTAGAAGTATGATTCTACACATATATTTTCCAGTCCAAAAAAAAAGGAGTTTTTTTAGAATCACCTACTCATTTTCTCATTTGATCCTGTAAGATAGTTGCTATCTCAAATTTCAGAGGAAAATAATTGAAAATTCTGATATTTTGCAACTTCCTCATGGTCACAAAAACAATACTCGATAGTCAAGATTCAAATGCAGGTCTTCTGATGCAAGTCCAGGACCCTCCAGTATACTATGCCATCACTCCTTTAAAGAGAAAGCTCTAATCAGAGAGTGGAAAAAGAACATTCTGGTTTCTTATTATCCAATCAGTTTTAGACCAGTCAGCTTTGCTGTGTTGAAGCAAGAACTTCAATAAAATTAACAGTAAGTCAACAGAAGCTATGAAGTTATCAGTGAGGTTCACTTCAGGGTTTGTTTTACCTTTAACATTTCCTTCAATCCAAACTATACTGAAAGGAAAATATTATACAGTAGCAAGACTTCATAATACCTCAGGCAAACCGGGCCTACTGATATTATATAAAATATATATGACGTACACAGAGTTATTGTTCCTAAACATAATACATAAATATATAAGTAAATATATTTTTATGAATATATAAGTAAATATTATATTTATTATTTTTGTTCCCAAAATGACAATAAGCATTACTATAAACTGAAATCTGTGTCCCAAGCAAAACTATCAGAAAGACCCCTTTACCTGCCCTTAACTACAAAACACAGCAACCCCAGTGATGAAGGGCCCCATCTGGTGTGAACACACACTAAGAGAAACAAGTATTAGTAAGAAAACAGCTGCTCTGGATAATGGCCTCCCAGGTCTTTGAAAACTGCAGCAAAACAAACAGTTTTGGTTTTCTGACACGACCTGGAAATGGTAGTGTTTGGATTTATGTCAGATTCTGAAACGTATGGTGTGGGAGTGGAAAGACAGTTCAGGAACTTTTCCAAATGATTTCTTCAGTTCAAAAATTATCCTACAATTAAATTAGGTACTATCATTTAATTAGATTTTAAAAACTTACCTCTATAAAATTGTTTTGGTACTTTAATAACATTCAGATATTTCTGCAAAATAGATTTTGTGAGATCAATACAAAGATCATCCCTTTTCTTTGCTAGGAAATGAAACTCGTAGAGTGTATACGTACATAAGGAGACCAGTTAATTTTTTCTGCTCTTCTATAATAGGAAATAAACTTTTAAAATAGGATTAACTCAGTTCGGAAAGGCTCAGTTTAACCAAAAGAGAAAAAATACAGAGTTAAAGACTGCTTAAGTGCTAATAAGCAAAGACCATTAAATATACTGTAATTGTAATTATAAATATACAGGAAAAACTACTGACTTAACTTTAAATATATAACTATTCTTAACCAAGTTTATTATGGATCATGAATGAAAATATCAATTGGAGCCCCATTCACAGACAACTGAATTTGATTGTCAGAAGAATTGTCTGAGTCTAACTAAAAGCTTGTAATTAATTTTTCCTAAACAACTCCACTACACATTAGTTATAATAACAGATAATTAAGGTTATTGCTATGTGGGTATTTACTATATTCTTATCATATATTTTCCTATTAGTTATTATGATGCCATAATACGATAGAAGCTCTTGCATTTAAAAAACGTACTGGATTAACCAATGCTCTTCATTCGCTCTTTAAAACATGCCCAATCATGCTTTGACACTCTGAATGCTAATGGACAGTAGTCTAATCTTTTTTTTTTTTTTTTTTAAAGATTTTATTTATTTTTTTTCCCCCAAAGCCCCAGTAGATAGTTGTACGTCATAGCTGCACATCCTTCTAGTTGCTGTATGTGGGACGCGGCCTCAGCATGGCCGGAGAAGCGGTGCGTTGGTGCGCACCCGGGATCCGAACCCGGGCCGCCAGCAGCGGAGCGCGCGCACTTAACCGCTAAGCCACGGGGCCGGCCCCAGTAGTCTAATCTTTAGTAAGCTCATTCTCAAAACTCCTTCACATTCGATATCCCATTTGGTCCTTATCATATCAAAATAGCAGATTTCATAATAATAGCTATCATTTCTAAATCTGAACCTAGGAGACATCACTCTCCCCTCAGCAGCAGTCAACTTCTGCTATCTTCTGCATAATTCTCGTAGTGACAGTCATAAACAATAAATAATAACCTCAGAAATAAAAAAGTTTAAGAAAAGTACCATTGGGCCGGCCCTGTGGCTTAGCGGTTAAGTGCGTGCACTCCACTGCTGGCAGCCCCGGTTCGGATCCCGGGTGCGCACCGATGCACCGCTTCTCTGGCCATGCTGAGGCCGCGTCCCACATGCAGCAACTGGAAGGATGTGCAGCTATGACATACAACTATCTACTGGGGCTTTGGGGGGAAAAAAATAAATAAAATTAAAAAAAAAAAAAAAAGAAAAGTACCATAGAGAGTTCTGCTCAAGTACTGATTTCCCTAACATCATCACCATGACCATCAAAGTATGTATTAATATAATTTGAGTAAAATGTGTCAATTTTAATAATTCACAGGTGTTATTCCATTTGAGTGAAAAACTGTAAATAAGCGGTATGACTCTTGACTTTAAAGTTGATGATACATGTTATGGACTGAATGATTGTATCCCTCCCAAATTCATATGCTGAAGCTCTTATTTCCAGTGTGATGGTATCTGGAGATGGGGCCCTTGGGAAGTAACTAGGGTTAGGTGAGATCATGAGGGTGGGGCCTCATGATGGGATTAGCGCCCTTACAAAGTGAGAGACCAGAGAGCTTGCTGCCTGTCTCTCTCTCCACCATGTGAGGACACAGGGAGTTGTCTACAAGCCAGGAAGAGAGCTCTCACCAGCAAGCAACCATGCTGGCACCTTGATCTTGGACTTCCCAGCCTCTAGAACCATAAGAAATAAATTTCTGTTGTTTACGCCCCCCAGTCTATGATAGTTTGTGACGGCAGCTTCAGCTAAGACCCCATGCAACTCTGTAACGCAACCCTACTGGTAATCATGTTTTTAATAAAAGCACGCCCTTTATTTTATTTATTATTTTTTTGGTTTTTACACCTTCAAGATCCTGAATTCTTGAAGCACGTAATATAAAAAAGATTTTTCAAAATAAGAAGCTTAACCTTTGAACACAAAAACTGACATAAAGCTATTTAGAGACCTTATCAAAGATACTTATAGAGCAATCAGGAGGAAAAGTAAGCAAGTTTAGGGCTGTGGTTCACTCCTAGGAAACTACAATCATTAAAGAACTATTTTTCAAAACCACTTATCTGAACCTTTATTAGGATGCCTATGGGCCCAAAAGGTAGATTTGTTATTCTGTTGTCTAAAAGCTTCAGCGGCAGTCTTCACGAGAAGCTGACTGTGCTCTGGGGAAAATTCAGGTTCTACAGAGAGGCCCTGTTTCTGTGATTTCCCATAAACCTTCATGTGAAAAAAAAAACTACATCTCAATCTATTTTCAATGGATCTGACTCATATCTTTATACAGAAGCAGAATGCCTTCATAAACAGAAATGAAGTTTTCCACATTTTTTCCCTTGGCACAACTTTTAAGAAACTCAAGAACTTTAGATCCTTTCTTTCCCTATAAACTATTCTTATTCCAGAAGTCCTAACAGAAATGCATCTAAAAACCTTTATGGGAATCCTTATAAAAGCTTTGATGGAAGAAGAAGCAGTATAATAAGGCAGTGGAAATGAGGACATGTTATGGAATCAGAAAGTAGAGAATTAGTGTTCCATTTCTTCTGCTTGCAATTATGGGAACTTCATCAGAAAAGTTAGGATAAAATAACAGCACCTGAGTCACCATGGTGACTAAATATGGTGAGGACCCTGAAGTACACAGCACAGAGCAAACGCTCAGGAAACGTTAGCTGGGCTTTACCTTCTTCCTCTATCATGACTATTATTACTGCTGTGACTTTTCAGTCCACCCCTGCCACTACTACTCGAAACAATAACAGTAACTATTACTATTACTGGTGGTGTGTTCAGTTCTGATAAAGATGGCAACCTCACCTCTCTGGAATCCATAGTTAGACAAGGTTCATTCAAGGATTCAGGCGGCATTTTGTCACAGAAGCTATAACCAAGGATTTATAAAGCATATGTAACCCTGCCCTTAATATTACAAATACATATGCTGTTACGATGTCTGCAATTTTCCTTAAAATACTGTAGCATATACAATGTATTATTATGTATGGATTACTCAGATTAAGCTATAATTTAGGCGTAATAAGCATTCTATTAAAAAAAATGCAACAACAGAGGGGTGACCCTCTCATCAGAAAACCTGCATTCCCTGGGGTGGCTAATAAAAGTCTTCTGGTATCTGTATTTCCATCAACAACTAATATTCTAAAAATTAGAATATTTACTATCAGAAATGAGTTTTCATTGATAAACACAGTGGCCTCTTGAGTAGCACTGTGAATGTTAGAAACGAGCTCACACAGATGAAATTACAAGTATTTAACATAAGTGGGTCACTAAAATATTTTAGCAATACTTCCCACTATTGCATAAATCAAGCATGAAAATCAGAGAAGCCTGTAGCGTTTACTTTTGAGACGCCATTGGCTAACTCTTTAAGCAATCCTAAGCCAAGTCATGAACCATAGAAGACTCTGATTGCCTAATCCTGGCCATAACGTGAGAGAATCCTGCCTTTGGAATTTTGACATTTGCATCAACTGAAGCTTTCATGCAAGGTGGTGGTCCCAACACCTAAAAGGATCTAAAGCTAGAAGTACCTTGAGCCTATAGAAAAAACTATGGGATCATCTTTTTTGTGCTGCTTACTAACAAATGTTGAACACATTTTTATATAGAAGGCAGAATGTGGTTGAGACTTCTTTGATTTTGACCTAGGAGCAGGATTTGGAAGGGAGGGTGAATAACCCTCACTTGTTTCAATGTTAACTACCTAACAGAACAAAAGATCTGTCATTTCATAACACACACACACACACACACACACACACACACCAGTGCTGCCCATTGACGAGATGTCAGAAATGGAATATTGATCGGCAGATAATTGAGAAACTTTATGTGAACTTGAAATGGAAGAATGACTCAATAATTATTAATCATGATAACATTGTTTAGAAAAATTCTCCCCATTGTTAAAGAAATAAACATTCTCAGCACAATGTACAGTCATGATTTTTAAAAACACATTGAAATTTACTTCAAAGTAGAGAAACTACTACCCACAGTAGGATTTTGACTGTAACATATGTGTGCTTTCACTGATAATAAGCTACACACTTATTTTCTTTTTTTTTTTTTTTAAGATTTTATTTATTTTATTTTTTCCCCCCAAAGCCCCAGTAGATAGTCGTATGTCATAGCTGCACATCCTTCTAGTTGCTGTATGTGGGACTCGGCCTCAGGATGGACGGAGAAGTGGTGCCTCGATGCGCACCCGGGATCCGAACCCGGGCCACCAGCATTGCAGCGCGCGCACTTAACCACCAAGCCACAGGGCCGGCCCTACACACTTATTTTCATTTGAACTTGTGCATACATGTCCAAAATATCTTTAGTGTTGGGATAACGAGATTATCAACTTTTCACAACTGCCAACTGCGATATTTTAAGCTAAGACACGAGGAGCTTCGTTAGTGGTACTAAATTTGTTGCTTTAGCTCTGGGTAATTGCTTTCCCAACTTTCATTCTGTCTCACAAGACTCTTCCTTTTATTAAAACTTGGCTTCAACTTTATGTTTTTTTCTGACTTTCTCCTTTCAGTGCAGCTGCAATTCTGGCCTCATCACCATCATGTTTTGTAAATTAAGTCAACTGGTTATGTTCATTAATTATGGGTGTCCAATTATTTTCTTTTCCATTTATTTTAATTTGTATTTATTAATGAAACAGTATTAAAGGAAATTTAGAAAGAAAAAATATTCCATCAGAAAAACTATTCACATTTATTTTTTCTAGATTCCTTTTAAGATATCCACCACATTATCTACATCACTTTTATATGTATGTATATGACATTTTTAACCACTTATGTAAAATATGTAGAATAGATACTACAAACTATAATGTACACGAACATATTGCATAGTTTCTTCCACTTGATATTAAGTATTATATTATCTTAAAACATTTCCACGTTGTTTCATTGCTTATCTTTTTAAATTCCAGACTAGTTATCTTAATAAAAAATCTCAGCACAAACTTCCTTCAGAACAAGACATTGTGGGTCACTCCCACGGCAGCCATTGAATTGTGAGATTATTGTGTTTTACCAGTTTTAGCCAAATTAGATGACACACAAGGCAATTCTGCATACCAGACAATGCTTAAGGTACATAAACTATTGAAACTATTGGCCTAATTGTCATGCTTTTTAGCAACAGAAATATAAACACGGATCAAACGTATATTTAAAAAGTATTTGGCTCTGGGTTATGATGTGTCTCATGTTCATCAATTCTTACCAAATGTACCACTGTGGGGTGGACAGTGAGGCAGGACAAGGAGAAGGTGGAAGCTCTGGATAGTCCACTCAATCTTGCTGTGAACGTGCTCTTAAAAAATAAACTACTCTAAAAAATGAAGTTTATTTATTAAAAAAAGTAATTGGCAGCCTTCAAAAAGATTAAATTAAGCTGTAAGGTTTCTGAGATAAAAAAGTTTTAGATCTGTAATTCAAGAATGAGTACCAAATAAATAAAGTAGGGATTCAATAAATACTATTTTCTCTTCTGTTATTTTTGTCTTTAACATAGCATGAAGTCTTGCCATTTCTTACTTTAAATTATTCCTCACGATTTGTTTAAGAATAATCTTAGATGGGTGAGAGGAGTGGGAAGAGGGCTTAGGTGAACAGGTTTGGTATTCCGTTGTTAACTGTTGAAGACGGACAGCGGTATGAGAGTCCATCAGGGACCTTTCTCTGCTTGCGTATATGTTTGACCCCCATAGTAAAACAACTAGAAATCCAGACAAAATATATGAAATGGTTGATTTTAGATAAGAGACAAAGTCAGCAGAGTAATCCAGGAAAGAAGGTGAGCGGGAGGATCATTTAGCTTTCTGTCTAGAGTCACTTTCTGGACTGTGATGCAGGGAGCGGATAGGTAAAAAGTCAGATATCACATTTCTGGAAGGATAGGGAGCCTGGAATACACGGGCAGGGCACTGAGGATAACAGAGCTATGCAGACAAAGAGTCCAGAAATCTGCTTGGGGTCCCTCTACGCAGTTTGCTAAAATTAAACTGTACACGTATAGGTTGAAACTCCACGTGACAGGTCAAAAAAAAATGACCAATTGATGAGCTCTAATCTTAACAATGTGCAGAGTTTCCAGAGAGCTAAGAAGACATTTGAGTTCCACCAAACTGGAGTGGAAAGACCTCGATGAATATCTGGGACGTTCTGTTGAGACCCTGGAAGTTCACACCTTAATGACAAGGCAAAACCAATGCTAGATGAAGGGCTACACTGGACTCACCCTCACAACTCTTAAAAACAAGCCTCCAAAATTCAAGCTGATTCAGAAGCTCTTAATGGCTTTCTAAAACAAGGTTTAACACTCCATAGAGACGACAATAAAATGCAGACACTCAACCACAGAATGGTCATTATGTTCAGCATCCCCTGAAATGTGACTAGCCATGCAAAGAAAATAAACCAGGAGAAAAATCAGTCATTAGAAATATACACAAAAGTAACAGAGATAATATAATTTGGAGAAACAGATTTTAAAACCATTATTATAAATAAGTTTGAGGATTTAAATGAAAATATGAGCATAATAAAAAGAAATGTGTAAAAAAAGAATGAAATGGAACTTCTTGAGCTAAAAATAATAGACTATTTGAAATAAAAATAAATTAGCTGAATTGGATTAATGATTTGACTCCAAAACATAAAAGATCAGCTAACGTGGGGACATAGCCAACTGAAGCACAGAGAGAAAAAAGAAAGAGATAAGAAAAGTAACAGAGCCACAGGGACTTGTGGGACAATATTAAGCAATCAAACATCAAACATAATTGAGGCAGGGGCGGAGCAGAAAAGTGTTTGCATAAAAATGGCCAAAAATTTTCCAACTTTGGTGAAAATAAAATTTTAGAAGCATCCGCTCTTTAAATGACACTTTCAGTCACAATCTGGGAGAAAATATTACCAATACATGCATCTGACAAAGGACTTACACCCAGAATGTGTAAAGAACTCTTACTACCAAAAGTAAGAAGATAAGAAATCCAATAATAAATAGGCAAGAGAACTAACCAGACACTTCATACACACACAACAGACACATAATGGCTAATACCACATGAAATGATGCTCAACATCACTATTAACAGGAAACTGCATATGAAAAACACAAGGAGATATCACTACTACACCCACTAGAAAACTTAAAATTTAAAAGACAATACCAAATGTTGGTGAGAATGTGGAAGATCTGGAAGTCTTAGACGTTGTCGCTTGGAATGTAAAACGGTAAAACCATTTTGGAAAATAGTTTGGCAGATTCTTATAAATTGAAACAGACATTTATATGACCCAGCAATTCTACTCCTAAGTACTTACTCAAGAAAAATAAAACCATAAATTCTCACTACGACTTGTATATGAATATCCATTGCTCATCCATAACAACCCAAAAAACCTGAAAACAGCCCAAATGTTCACCAACTGCTGGATGGGTAAACAAATTGTGGTACAGCTATACAAGTGGATATTATGCAGCAATAAAAAGAACAAACGACTGATGCACACAAGAACTCGGTGATGCTCCAAAGCATCATGTGAAAAGAAAGAAGCCAAACAAGAAAATACCACACTGTATGAACGCATTCCGACGAAATTCTACAAAAGGCACAACCACTCCCTAGTTACAAAAAGATCTGTGGCTGCCTGGGCACAGGGGCAGGGGATTTACTGATTGCAAAAAGGAATGAGGAACTTTTTGGAGTGACAAAAATGTTCTACATCTCGATTATGGTGGTAGTTACACGGATGTATACATTTGTCGAAACATAAAACAGTATATTTAAAATGTGTGCAGTTTTTTGTAGGTAACTTGTATGTCAATAATTTTGATTTTTTAAAAATCTCTGTCAGCCTGTCCTTCTCCCTCAGTCCTTCTTATCCATTACACTTCTCTCTGTCTGCATGATGACAATCCTAGTCCAAGAGAGCATAATTGACCTCCTCTGCTGTTGCAGAAGCCGTCTTCGTCTTCTCCCCGCTTCTATTTTTGACCTACCACAATTCATCTACAAACCGGTGAGAGCGCCTTAAACGCACTGATCTGCGAACTGTAGGGTCTGACTCTTTACTGGGGCATAAAATCAAAACCAGGATTTTTTAATGCAATGGAATAGAAAAGAAAATACCAGAGCGTCCTGTGCATAATGAAGTTAAGTATATTTTCATAAAACTTAAAGTGTGTGTGTGCGCGCGCTACATAAAATATTTCTATGAGTCTAAATCAAAAAAGTATGAAGGTTTCTGCTTCAAATATAAATTAGATTATGCTTAAAACTATCCAACGCCTTTCCATTTATTGTAGTTCACACAAAATCCAAATCCACTTCCTGGGCTCTAAGGGCATCCTCATCATTGCGTTCTAACGTGGGCCCTGCCTGCCTCCCCAGCCTCACATCTCACTCAGCTCTCCCCTCACTGGCTGCACTCCAGTCCTGTCCTGTGTGCTGTTCCCCAAACACAGTCAGCTCCTTCCTGCTTTCCTGTGTCTTCAGTTAATGCTCCTGTTGCCTAGAAGCTCGGCGCCAGATCTCTGAACGCTGGCTTTTCTTGTCAGTTTGGTGTCTGCTCAAATGTCACCATCTCAAAGCCACCTTCATTGACTACTCTGCAAATTAGCCACCACCCCAACCCCAGTACTCTGTCACAGAACATTTTGTTTTATGTCTTTATAGCACTTAGGTGTATATAAAATTAGCTTTTTCATTAGTTAATTTGATGACTGACTATCACCCTCTCCCCCAAAATGGACTGGAAGTTTCACAGCAAGATGTACTTACGTGTCTTCACTCCTGTAACCCCAGAACCTACAACTGTGTGTGACACATAATGGGACCTCAACGAATTTTATTTGCTTGTTTCTCTGTTCAATTATGCTGTCAACATCATAGACCAGGCCCCTGTCACCCTGAATAGCAATCAACGGAAATGGTAAAGGGAATCAGAAATGTTTCAAAACATTCTAGGAATTATTTTTCATCAAATATTCTTGATTTCTTTGGTATTTAATGTTTTACACATTTTCCATGTTATTTTACAAACTTTTCTGATGATATTTTACACAGATAAGGTTTGCTAAAATAGGTAGATCTTTGATGTTTATGCTTCTTTTTACTAGAGCTCCCAACTTGGCAGCCCACAAGTTGAATCTGGCTAGAAGATATGTTTTGTTTGACCTGCACACAATTTTGAATTTGAAGTCAACATTTATAAATTGCTGGAGCTCACATAAAAATCTGGATTTCCAGCTGCTTCTTCTAAGTCAAATCGTGATGCACCATTGGCCCATGACAGCAGTGAGGTGCAGCCCCCAAATGGGGGCTCACCCCTCTGGTTTGCCACAGCCCCCACACCTCTGAATTGCTTTATACTCAAAGTATTTCATATGTTTTCATTACCTGCCTGGGTCTCAAGGCATTTCTTTTCAGTATATGCTCATAGGCCCTAGATAGTAGAAAAAGAGACCAATACTAACTTGTAATTATTTTCAAATAAAGATTCAAATTCCTAATGAAACTTAGACACAGTCACTCATTCATTTATTCATTCATTCACCCATACATACATTAACCCAATAAATGTTTCCTGAGTGGCTAATATGTGTCAAGCAATTTTCCAGGCAGTGAGTATATAATATTGAAATAAAAACATACAGAATCTGTATTTTCATAAAGATTACATACTAATAATGGAGATACAAAAAGTAGCCAAACAGAAAAGTAAAATTTACTATGCTAGATGATGTTCATTACCATCAGCAAAATCAGGAATGGGGCGGGGAGCAATTATAAAACAAGTGGCCAGGAAAAGCCTCATTCAAAAGATATTTTAGGAAAGACCTAAAATGGATGAGGAAATAAGTCATGGAGACATTTGGCCGGTGAGTATTTTAGGCAGGGGGTAAAGTGCAAAGGCCCTGAGGCAGATGTGGGTCTGGTGTATTCAAAGACCACAACCTGCTAATTTGGCTAGAGTAGATTACCGAGCAGGAGAGAAATAAGTGATAATGTAAAAAGTGCAATCAAGGGCCTGATCACGTGGAGCCTTGTAGGCCACTGTAACGCTGTGACTTCTACCTTGAGTGACACTGGCAGCCAGTGGAAGGTTTGAATAGAGGAGGGACATGATCTGACGTAAGTTTTAAAAGGCTCACTTTGGGCTGTGCAGAGAACATACCAGAGAAAGACAAGTCTGGAGGCTACTTCAGTCATCCAGATGGAGACGAAGCCCCTGGACCAGGTGTGGTAGAAATAAAGGTATTGAAAATTGATGGAATTCTGGCTATAGTTTAAGGATAGAGACAACAGAATTGCTAATGAACTAGATGTCTGCAGACCAGAGGAAAGGTCTAGGCTGGAGATAACAAAGTGTGCATCTTCATTATAAAAATAGTATTTAAAACACAGAGATTGGATGAGACCACAAAGGGAATGTCTCACGTGAAAAGATGGAAAAGATGAGAAGAGTGCCCATTACGTGAGTCTGAAGGTTTCAACTCACATCATGTTTCAGCAAGAATGATACTAGAGCAACCTTGTATCATCGACTCTTAAAGGTATAAGGTACTTAAAACACCATCTGCCAAACTAGGAAGCTGAGGGCTGGAGTGAAGGGACTTTGCAAAAGTCACACAACTGTTAGAGCAGAGCCCAGACTTGAAAAATGCACATCTGACAGAGCTACTCTGACCTATATTACCTGCCTCTCCTGTTAACATTTAAGCAATGCCATATTCATAGAGAAAAAGAACTCTCTAATTTGGAGTATTTACTGAATAAATACAGTTACGACCAGTTCATAAATTACAGATTTCTCTCACAGCCAAGAGCCCCAGTGAAGCAGAGTATCCAGGCTCTAGACTCAGAAGTCTTCAGTTCATGTTTTTACTCTGCCACTAGCGAGGCACAGAACCTTGACACATTATGTAACCACTCTGTGCCTCCGTTTCATCACCTCTAAAATGGGCATAACAATAGTTAATTATGTGTAGAGTTGTGGGGATTAAATAAAATAATCTTTGAAAAATGCTAACAACAACGCTTGGCATAGAGTAATTCATGATAAAGGTTAGCAATTATTATTTCTAGACACTGTGCTAAATCTGGGCAACCATCTTTCCCTTTTCAATATTTACTATGAGATATGATAGCTATAAGATGAGAGAGAGGATATGGGGAGGCATGCATAAGGACCATTCACATGACACACTACCCCTATAACTCTCCATTTTGAGTGTATAATTTACACATTTTACTATCAGAAGTTAGAAAAGGAAAGAATCGAATACAAATATATTCTGAGGGGAAAAATGAAAAAAACAGAATAATCACTATCTTTCCCCAAGAACCTTATAAAGTCAAATATGCATTTTAAATATTCATAAAGAGAAACCGAAAAGCATATAAAAACCAACCATAATGAAACTGTAGAGAAATGCATAGTTTGGAATAAATACCATGATCAGAAATTCATGTGACTTGAGACATGAGAAGGATACCATGAAATGCTGGACCAAATTGCCAGAAGAAGGTCAATAGAACAGAGTATTTTGCTCCCACTTAATCTCAAGCATCTAGTCTTCTCTAAAGACCCCTCGTGGCACAGCTGCCACTCTCTGCTTTGACCCTTGTAATAACACACCGCAATTATTTGTTAACTATCTGTCCAGTATCCACGAGCTCCTTAGAGGAAGGATTGGATCTTCATCTTTACAATACCATATTACCAAAAACTTTTTAAATGTAATTTGTTCACATCTCATCACAAAAACAATGTTTCTGTTTGCATAAGATATACAATTGTAGCAAGAGGAAACTGTAGCAACCTCTGCATCATGTGTAAAGTTCACACCCTGGGCACAGTGTGGTGTGGGTTAGACTCAGAGCCTGGAGTCAGCCTGACGGGATGAAAATCCCCAAGCGGCCACTCCTGAGCTGTGCGACCTCGGGCAAACTATTGTTCTGTCACTGTAAGATGGGCCTGCCTGCCAGATAAAGCTGATAGAAGAGAGAACGGAATAACAAACTATGAGAAGCACTTAGTCTCTAGCAACACAGGAAGCACTCAATAAATATTAGCTATTATTTTGTAAAAAGGATAATAATTAAGGAACTGCACAAATAAACAGAAAAGAGAATACTTCTGTAATATCCTAAGACTATAACTTTGAGTCCCCAAGATTTCTAACCAGAAGATTCTTAAGTATAATAAATTTGATATCCTGGGAAAAAACGTTCTTGATTGATATTAAAAGTTGCAGTCAATTGATATTAAAAATCATAGAACACGTATAAGGTGGTTTATTGATCTGAATAAGCCTTCCTCTGACTACTTTAATGCTAATTCCAGTTATTTACTTCTACTCTTTTCAAGCCCATGAAACTGTACATTCTAAGTACACGTCAAGAAAGATTATATAACTACAGCTTGGGAAAAAAAAAAAGACAATATCTATATAAAATTTGACCAAAATTAAAATTATTTAAACCTATCACTAAAAAAATAACCTTTCAGAGCACAGTGGAGATATAACCAGAAAGCTCAAAAAGACTAATGGAGAACCCAGTCACTTCAATTGTATCAAGTAACCATTTCCCCAGAGCAGTCTCCTCTCAGAATCGCTAAGCCTGACACAGTTCCCATACAGGCCGCTGTAAGTGCAGCTGACTGAGGAAGGAGTGAACAGGTGAGTGTCCATCACCCACGCAGTCTACATCTTCATGCATGTTGACTGCGGGTCAGTATGCTACCAAGTCTTCCATTGCAGGTAACCAGTGTTGGAGAAACCGAATTAGAAACAGTCTCTTTCTTGAAAGACGTTCTTCCTTATCTTCTCTTACATATTGTGGCAGAAGTAAACAGTAAAATATGCCTCAGAAAGCCTTGAAAATTGACGCAGAATCCAATAGATAGACTATTTTTAGTACTTTCGCCCTTTCCACAGAATCACTTTTCTTATAGTTAACTGAATTAACAGACAAATCCACAATTTAGTTAACCATTACTCTCAATTTCAATTTTTTAAGATACAACTAAAATATGATTTTAAATGTGTGCACAGTCACTTATTACTAAAACATATGATGAAACAGAAATGCTGGTCAATAGACTCTTTCAATATGCTGTGTTCTGGTTGATTTAAAAGAAAAGGAAAATGAGGGCCGGCCCCGTGGCTTAGCGGTTAAGTGCGCACACTCCGCTGCTGGCAGCCCAGGTTGGGATCCCGGGCACGCACCGACGCACCGCTTCTCCAGCCATGCTGAGGCTGCGTCCCACATACAGCAACTAGAAGGATGTGCAGCTATGACATACAACTATCTACTGGGGCTTTGGGGGAAAAAATAAATAAATAAAATTATAAAAAAAAAAAGAAAAGGAGAATGAGATTGATAATCGAAAAAGCTGATAACATGTCTTTGGAAGTTAAAAGTTGAGTATGCAGATTTTGGATTTACCATTACAATTAAAAATACTTCAGTAAATCTTCAGTTATATGTGTGTATGTCTATGCAAACATGTATTATATACATCATATTTAGTATCTATGTTTCTCACAAAATTATGGGAAAGTTTAGTTTTAAGAGAGATTGGCCAAATGATCCATGCCACAAAATACGATTCTCCATAAGACAGAAGTGGCACAGCCCACATCTCATCATCTCTGCTGATTCCCCTCCACATCATATGAAAAGACAGTGCTTAACGGTTTTCTTTCCTCCATAGAATAACTTTACACATTCTTTTCTTTTAAACTGTTTAATTCCATTGATTCATTTTAAAATGCTAGATAAGATCACAGTTCCATATCTACACACAGTTATGAAAACAGCACGTCAAGAGCTAATAATTTTGCCTAACTAAAGAAACTTGAAGGAACATCCAGTCTCTTTTCAGAAATGAGACTCTTTCTTTCCAAACTGGAAGCCATCTATTAACCAGATTAAGTAGAGGAGAAAACACCCAAAGTATTAATGGCCTTTTTAGGAGAAAGGTCACTAAGTTTCTCAGTTCCACTGATATTGATATATGGAGCAACATTACATAAATGCCATAAACATTTTATATCCTTCAAGTTGTTATACAACAACTGAGAATGGAATGAGTAAAGGAAGAGATGCAACTCTGATATGATTAAAGAAATATTAGAATCCACAATTTGGGTTCTGTATACATGCATATTTGTATGCAATATTATACTGAAATATGTTTCACTTATATAACCTATAAATGCAAAATATATAAAAATATATAATATTTATATTCAAATGTCATCTCACTTAAAAATACCAATTTTTTCTAAAGGTAGTTTTCACCCCTAATTGGTTTATTACCCAAAATTGATCAGGTCAAAGTATAAATGGAACCAAAACAAATAGATTATAAAACTGACCTGAAATGTTGACCAATCCACTAAGATTGAAATAATTGAATAAGTTCCTACGGTGATAAGCAAAAGCAAAATTATCAAAAAACTGAAATGCAGTTTTGGACTCAAATTTGTGAGATTGTATTATTCAAAAAGCAAAAAATGCAATAAATCTTTTCAAAAGGGAAAGGGGCATGGACATCCCTTGTTACATATACTTGATATCACAGAATCCTAAATCTGCTCCAGTATATTTCATGTGAGGAACTGAAGACCTGATGTAAGTCAGACACATCATGTAATCAAGGGCCTGGGTCTCCTGACTTCCAGTCCAATGCCCTTGGCATATAACTGTGCCTAACATTTGGCAAGTGTTCAACACAAGCTTGTCTCTTCTCCTATCTAGCTCTGCTTCGTCACCTTCATCTGTATCCGTACCGGATGAAGACTCTCCTGCTCTTGCCTCTCATCTCCAGAACAAGAGGTCACTCTTATACAGAGCATGACAAACAAGGCCAAAGTAATGACTTATTTAATAATTCACAAAATTTATTAATAAATAATGACTATCAAATTGTAAGACTTTGGGGGCAATATTCTTCTGATGAGCAAACAAAATTTTGTACATATATAAGAGTCCATAATATTTGATATCCCATCCTATAACAAGAAAACATTTATAAACAACATATGTGGACGCTTTCTTACCTATATGTGAATATGTATAAATATTTATAAAAAATATAATTCTTCTTTAACTCATACCACATTCTTCCTTTTCTGTTTTGAAACAGCAACCACTACCTCAAATAAGAAAATAAATGTGCAAACACTTTGTAAATGGTAAAGTGGTATGTTATCTGCTTTTATTAGTCTTTGTTAAAGTAAAGGCATCAGAATACAATGTACCAATGTGTGTGCGTGTGTATGTGGGGGAGGTGCTGGGGGTGGAGGTAGAGGGACTGCGGGGCTAGGGTGGGGCTAGCTGCTAGGGAACGGGAACGAGACCAATACTGACCTAAGACACCAGCCGAAACCTACTCCGAGTTAGGATCAAGGTCTATGCCAAGAAAGCCATAAAAGAAGAAGAGACAGGGCTGAGATTCAAGGATGGCAGAGTAGGGACAGAGTAAAGAGCATACAAGTAAGTAGAAAATGAAAACCAATAATAGATCTACAGTAAAAGGTTGCAAACCCTTCCTGGTGAATTCAGTTGAGGAGTCACAGGCAGGAACTACATCTGCTAAGGTGCACAATTTTGTTCTGACAGATCTTTTCACAGTTGAGGTTTTGTTACGTTGGCCTAAGGTCAAGCTCTTCTTAAAGAAGCTCATCCTTTCATTTCCCAGGAGGTTTGCACATATTCTAGAATAGTTCATAAGACACTTCAAGGAAGATCAATTTATTCTCCACCTCCTGAGCAGAAACCTATAAAATAAATCAAATAACTCAAAATAGCCATTGACCTGTAAATATTCACATTTATGGCAACTATTCATTTCTCTATAACTTATAAAATAAATTAACCACAAAATCATTCTATCAAAATCATAAAGATCAGTAAGCCCAATATAGAAAATAGTGTCCAGAATATAGTTCTATATAGTGGAGTGCACAACTGGGAATCATCTGTACCATATTAAAGAAATATTAGCATCAAAATATAAGGGAATTTTCAGCAATAAAATAAATCAGTGCTGTTAGTTTATATCAAGTCTACTTCATGGTTCAGGTACACTGAATAAAGATTTCAGAAATCTTAAATTCTCTTGTCAATATCTGTTTACCCTGGCCAGGCCCAGATATAAAAATGCTAAGGAATTACAGTATGCAGGATAAGTTCAATGTATGCCTTAAGCCAAGTTCAGTTAAGTTCAGAAAATATTAGTAACCACATGTATTACAGTGGGTGCCTTAAACTGGACAGCAGCAACATACCTTGTTATCAGGTCATCTTAAGTAATGTAGACCTAAGTTCGATGCTTACTATACAACAGCCTTCCTCTGCCCCTTGAATGGCTTGCTGACCTGTATTTATCTCCTTTTACCCGGGATGGGCCCATACAATTGTCCTGAAATTCAGCCCACTTGGCTGGACCCTGAAAATGTGTCCAGGCTTCATAAAGCCCTTCTGGGGACTGGACCTGCCTGTGTCCTCATCTTACCTACTGGCTAGAATTCATCCTTAGGTTTATATCAACCCATACCCAACATGGCTTCATGGTCCCACCCATCTGACTCCACCTGCCAAAGAAGAAACCCACAGGTGTTGGTACCAAACTAGATTGGTCTCAATTTCAACTCACCTTCTGAGATTTTATGATCTGGATTGGGGCTCAGCCCTACAGTCAGTAAGTTTCCCCCAAGTCCAGACCATTCCAGGCTAATGCTCCTACGTCAGTCAGCCCATTTATGGTCCCAGCATGTTTCAAATGACCCTTCAAGAATTTTTGAGAAAATCCAATAGCATCAGACCACATTCTGTCATATAATTAATCCTGAATTTGACTATGAGAAGGCATGTTTCAAAAGTAAACAGGTTGAAAAAATTTATTCAGTCACTTGGGGAGACTGCTGAAAATCAAATTTCAATAGATACTATCCATTCCTCACTAACTATTTCGTTTGTTGAATGGTAAGCTTTTTTTTCCCCTTAAGTGGTAGTTGGCTTAAAGCCACCATCCCCATTAGCTACATAGTTGGTGAGAAACAGTGGAAATTTTTTGTCCTGCTTATCTAGAAATCCTGCTCTCCCTTAGCTAGTCATTTGTGAGTCAATGTTTTTTTTTTATTCAACTATAGCAAAAGTCCTTTGTTTCAATGACAGAAAAGAATTTTCTAAATTCTGTTCAGTGCTACACCTCTAAACTAGAATTTATTAGACTATTTTTATTTGGAAATCCATAAAGCTAAATCCAGTTGGAATTTAAGTTTTAACGTTAAAGTGAACTCGACATAAGGGTCCATTGCTAATGTTTCATCGACATTTCTCAGGAAAGGATCCAGACTCGTTCACATGGTACAGTAGAAAGAACAGTGGCTTTGACCAAACAGTGGCCTGCATACGAATCCTGGCTTTACCACTTACTTTATAATTTAAATTACCTTATAGGTTAAATTCATCCACATGTCCATTCAACCACTTAGTCATTCAACTAACATTTGAATGGATACCTACCATGTTCCAAGTAGTTTGTAGGTACTCAGGGATAAAGCATGAACAAAAGAGACAAAAGTCACTGGGTTTCTGGTGCTTACATTCTAGTGGAGTCAGACAGACAATAAATGAGTGAACAAGTAAAATATATGGCATGTCAGATGGTGATAAGGACTATGAGAAAATGTAGCTGGAAAGGAGATTAGAGGGGATTGGAGTGGGGGAGGCAAGCCCCACTGATAAGGTTATATTTGTACAGGGACCTCACAGACCTGAGAGAAGGAAGTTTCAGTGTATCTGGCAGGTGACCGCTCCAGGGGGTGGATGTGTACAAGTCCCAAGGTGCTTTGAGTGTCTGAAAACAGCAAGGAGGCCATGCGGCCGCAGAGGAGTGAGAAAAGAAAGGGACTCCAAGCTTAGGTCAGAGGGAGTGGTGACACTGATGATCTCAAGCCCTGTAGGCCAATGAAGACTTGGGCTCTTTCTGCCAGTCAGATAGGAAGACACTAGAGGAGAGCGGCATGACTGATGTCAGTCTTCAAAAGGATCGCTCTCGCTGCTGTGTGAAGAAAGGCATGTGCAGGGCTGAGGGAACACACAGGAAGATTACTCCAAGCCTGGGCCACTAATCCGCGTGAAATTGGGGTGGGGGGTAAGGAGTGCTGAAGTAGGGATGTATTTTGAAGATACAGCCAATGTGATTTGCTGATGGACTGGATTTTAAACAAAAGTTATTTATCACAGACCCAAAAACTTAGGAAATGATAAAATCTAACTCCTCCCACACTTACGTGTGCTGGGGTATAGACCCTGGACATGAACCCTGCACTGAGGACCCTCAACACACTTTTTTTCTTTTTTTTTTTTGAGGAAGATTGGCCCTGACTTAACATCTGCTGCCAATCTTCCTCTTTTTCTTTTTTCTCCCCAAAGCCCCAGTACATAGTTGTATATCCTAGTTGTAGGTCCTTCCAGTTCTTCTATATGGGATGCCGCCACAGCATGCTTGATAAGCAATGCATAGGTCCATGCCCAGGATGTGAACCTGCAAACCCCCGGCCACCGAAGCAGAATGAGTGAACTTAACTGCTACGTCACCAGGCCAGCCCCTCTGAACACACATTTTAAAAGAAGGCCTTCCAGTCTTCCAAGGAAGATTTGCAAAAGGAAGCGCTGGATAAGCACAGTAAACAGACGCCCAGGTACCTGAAGAATCCACGCTGTGCAAATGTGAGGAAAGTAATTAGGGCGACCCTGAAAACAATCTCAGTCAAACAAGCCCACGCCCTTTCAAATGACACCAGTCCTGAGTGAAAGCCGTGTATGTCCAAAGGGGTAAAGGCAGAAGAAGAAGCACTCTTGTAGCTAGAGGAATGGTCCAAAACCAATTTGGCAAAAACGGGACATGAGATTATACAACTGTTGTTTTGCTTTTAAATTCTCTTTGTGTCTATAACCACAATCCCTCCAGTAAACAGAAGGGGTGTGGAATGAACTTCTGTGTACGCTTTAACACATTAAGCCTACGTACACTCTTAACATTGGTGACAACTTTTTTAACTCTCTTTAGTAGATATGACAACTTCTGATATTGTGACTTAACACCCTCTTCTCTTTTAAGTCTTTCTCACCACCATATATAACCTCTACCCATACTGGTTGCTAAATTTTATCAATCCCGGGAGCAATCTTCCAAACTTGCTTGCTGGTTTCAGCAACTATTTTCACACCTCTGTAATCCATCCTTGGCCATCATTCCTGATGATTCAACATCATGTTACTAACCTTTTCTGCCCTCTGGAAGCACAGCCCTTCCCTGCCTCTAAGTCAGTGACCTCCCAGTTCTCCACTTTAGCTACCTATGAACACCTACCGGGACCCTGTCATAACTTGTTCATCAGCCAGTCAAAGCTGGAACTCTTAGTAGGCCCTCTCTAAATACAAGCTCTTCTCTTTTTATCACTCCAAAACCACATGTCTCCTGAACATTCTGCCATAACTGTAGGCTATAGGCCCCTTCTGGCTGTCGTATTTCATTAGACAGCCAAGAATCCGTGATCATGCTTTCAGAGGATAATCTTACTAATAAGCAAGAATGACTTTTTCCCCTCATTTCTCTTGCATATTTTCATTTCCGCCCCAGGGATGACCTCTGCTGCAGAGACACACAATCATATTTCCCCAATTCTAGAAACAAACAAATCTGATGTTCTTCCAGTGATGGCTCTGCACCACCTCTGGGCATCTAAACCAGTCTGACCTAACTGCAGCCATCATACACCTGCTGGTCTCCAGAGGCAGGCAGCAAACACACTGGTGTTCACAGCAACTGCTAGATACTCTGAAGCTACAGCTCCACTCACTCCACCAGCTCCTGGACTGAGTATCTGAACTTGTCTCTTTGAGAGACCTAACAAAATTGAACTGGGTCTACCCTGATGGACTTCACTACCTTGTGCTGCTTCGGTTGAAGTCCAAACAACAGTCTCTTTTCTTGGCCACTAGCCCGTTCCCTAAACAGACCATCCAAATTCTCAGGAAACAATGATTTCATCTGCAATGACTTGCGCAAAGACATATGACAAGTCTGTGGTACAGTCTGCACAGAACCCAGGTGTCCTGATGCCCAGCACAACACCCGCCCAATAACCCTCCCTTACCACATCCTGCATTCCCAGCAGTGATGTCAGCATCTAGTAAGGTCTTCTGATAGTGATAAAAATGACTATGACAATCAATTTATAACAGATGAATGATGCCCAGAAGACACCATCTTCTTCACAGGATAAACATGATTCTTAAGAATCTGTATTTTTAGTACATAATACATCTGCCTATTTCTGAGATGAGAAAAAAATAAGTAATAAAATTTTCTAAATTTTATTGTGTGCATGTGCATGCATACACTTGTTCTTGATTTGTGCAAGAAGAGAACTGCTGCCTCTTCTATAGTCATTATGCCAAAGTTAAGTTCAACACTGCCAAGTACGGCTGCTATAATGTTTCCTAAGAAATTATTTTAAGGGACAAGTGTGGGAATGACTAAAAGTACAACACAACCAAAGTGTTGCATCAAGGGCCGTGGTCTCATGTTAAATTATCTATCATTTGTTTGTAGACACAGCTTTAATAGAGCCTAAATGGTTATGACTTTTAGAGTTAAAAATAAAAGGCTTACTTTTAATGAATTGCTATCAATGTAAATTAAGTAGAGACCTTCCTGATGGAACCATCCTGGAATATAAATACACATTCAGGTGAAGTGAAACAAACCATCCAGTTACCTCTTGTTGAATAAATACAGTAAAACATACATGGATAGTACAAAAGTAATAAATCCATTCACGACGTATAAAACTCAAATATAATTTGAGTTTAAAAAGAGCATAAATTATCTACATCATATGCTAGTAAAATTATGAATAACATTTTTTTCCCCTTAACTCATTAGAATTTGTTGAACGTTTCTAAAATGAGTATCTGTTACTTGTGGTAGAAATATTTTGGAAATTTTTTTTTTGGCTAATGACTAGATGGTCAGTCCACAAAATAAGCTCTAAAAGTTAGTACCCCCACACAGAATTAATGTTAATTTTTATATTTGGAGAAATTCTGAAAAAAAAATTACTTATATAATATTTTTACATACTATAGCTTCATAGAGAATAAACAGTGCAGAAAAGCTCTTTTAAAAATTTTACTATTAAAAAGAATTTATCGTTTCATCATCTGGAAACTGTCTTAAGTGAGAGCAATTAGGGAAGTATACCAAATTAGTGCAAATTAGTGCTCTTTTGTGCAAAAGAAATGCACTACAGTACTTTCTAAAGGTCTGTTTTTCCAGCCAAATTACATTTAACGACCCAATATAATCAAATGATACATTTCCACTTTAATTTCTCAAAATATTTCAAACCAATGATATCTAAAACCAAACTTAGGATCTTTCTTCCCAAACTCGTCCACTTTCAGACTTCTGACCCTCCATATCTGACACCAACATTCTTCCAGTTAGGTAAGTCAGACACCTAGGAGTCATCCTTTAGACCTCTCTCTGTCTCACTCCTCATTAACAATATAATATTAAGTGGAGTCATTTTTTACCTCTCAAAATGTATTGATTTCTCACATCTTATGCCTCCCTCTCATCAGCACCATCCTGGTACACAGCTCTCATGTTATCTATTCTCAGGTCTATTACAACAGCCTCCTAACTGGTATCCACAGCTGTTCTTCCTGCATTGTTTAAGCCTATTTGTTGCAGGCAGGTATCAACCGTAAGCCCCAAACTCTCAGTAGAGGGACGTAGGGTTTGAGATTCATACCACACCACACGCATTGACACTGCCGACGTGATTACACTCCAGGCGTTCAAGACCTGGAGCACTTGGCAGATTTGGGGTTCTAGACGTTGAGCTGACTTTCTGAATTGGTAAAGGATTAGCCCACCAGCTACAGTTCATCAAGTACCAGAAACCCTGTGACCAGATGCATAGCCCGAGTCAAGTAACTACCCAGGTTGCCATTTAATCTCTTCCTCCAAATTTTTTTGTGTGTGTGTGAGGGAAGATCAGCCCTGAGTTAACATCCATGCCAATCCTCCTCTTTTTGCTGAGGAAGACTGGCCCTGAGCTAACATCCATGCCCATCTTCCTCCACTTTATGTGGGACGCCGCCACAGCATGGCCTGACAAGTGGTGCATCGGTGCGCACCTGGGATCCGAACCCGGGCCACCAGCAGCGAAGCGCGAGCACTTAACTGCTACGTCATGGGGCTGGCCCCCAAATTTTTATTATAAAAATTTTCATACAGACAAAAAAAAAATTGAAAGAATAATGCAATGATATTAGATATTCTCCTCCTAGCTTCCATAATTCCTAACATTTTTCCATATTTACTTATCTTTATTTCTAATTGCCGTTATATTTATAATTGCTGTTAAATCACTTGAAAGTAAGCTGACATTTCAGCTTTAAACATGTCATCTCCTAAGAACAGGTTCATTATCACACCTACAAAAATTAATAATACCATAAAATCCTCCAATATCCCCAAATGTCCCAAGGAAGTCTTTTTATAACAGCTTTTTAAAACCAAAATACAACCAAGATTTTCACAAGTTGTTTTGCTGTTACATCTCTTTAATCTCTTTTAATATTGAACAGCCTCCCACCATTTTAATCCATGATACCACGTTTCTAAAACATTTAGGCCAGGAGTCCTATAGAATTTCCCACCTTATGGTGTCATTTAATTTATCCTCCATTTCTTATATTCTCCACAAACTCAGAGTTGGATCTAGAGGCTTGACTATAGTCAGGGTAAACTCTTTTTTCCTTTTGCATCAATACTTCATATGTGAGGCTGGGAACTTCATATCATATCACATCACAAAGCCTGTAATGTCAGATTGTCCCACCATCAGTGAAGCTAAATTTAATCCCTTGGTTAAAGAGGTGACCTGCCACTACAAAGTTACATTTTTCTTCTGTAATTAGTATTCAGTCTCCGGGGTGAGTTTTTGGTACCATATGAATATACGAGTCCCCAGCAGGCATTCATCTAATGGTTTTAGGTTCTGTTAATGACCCCCAATCAGTTCTTATATTGGAACTGCCCAAATGGCGACTTTCTATCATTCCTTCTACTTACAACAGCTGGCATTTTTCTATAAAGAAGAGCTTTCTTCCACCGCACCCTACCCTTAAGCATCACGATGGATTCATGGATTTTAATTTCTTCCATTTGTGCTACAATAAATCACAATCATTTCTGCGTATCCTTTTTTTTTTTTTTTGTGAGGAAGATCAGCCCTGAGCTAACATCCATGCTAATCCTCCTCTTTTTGCTGAGGAAGACCGGCTCTGAGCTAACATCTATTGCCAATCCTCCTCCTTTATTTTCCCCCAAAGCCCCAGTAGATAGTTGTATGTCGTAGTTGCACATCCTTCTAGTTGCTGTATGTGGGACGTGGCCTCAGCATGGCCAGAGAAGTGGTGCGTTGGTGTGCGCTGGGGATCCGAACCCGGGTCACCAGCAGCAGAGCATGCGCACTTAACCGCTAAGCCACGGGGCCGGCCCTCTGTGTATCCTTTATTAATGCCTCTAACCCATGCTCTACAGTGCAGCCCAAGTTATCTTTTTTAAAAGCAAATCTTTTTCTCAGCCCCTCTCTCTCTCTCACACACACACACATACACACACACATTTTAACACTTCAAGGGCTTCCCATTGCTCTTAGGATAAAGACAAAAAAAGAAAAAAAACCCTTAACTTAGCCCACAAGTGCCTGCGATTCGGCCTCTGCTCACCTGCACAGCTTTACTGCACTTAGAGCTTACCTTGCTCTCAGGGTTCCATCTACAAAGCACCATGCTCCCTCCTCCTACAGAGTGTGCATGCTATTCCTTCTAGAATGTGCTCCCCAAGCACCTCTTCCTAGTTAACTCCTATTCATCACTTTTAGTCTTTAATCAACCCCTTCCTCAGACAAACCTTTTACCTACTTACCTAGCTTTGCAGTACTTAAGACAGCTGGGTTTCACATTTATTGGCATGGTTATCTGCTTTATCCTTCTTTTACCAAACTGACTACAAGCAACGTGAGGGCAAGAACAGAATCTGGTAGTTTTTTACCTGGCACAGTGCCTGGCACACAGTAGATGTTCAATAAATACCTGTTGAATAAACGAATAAATGAACCTGATGGCTGATGTTACTAATTATTTTTATTTACCTTTAGAACTGTATAGAGACAGAATGGAAGTGCCTGTAAATATGTATAAAGTAGCAATCAAAGTCTCCAGAACTGGTTGTTGAGTCCATCTATAATTAGCTAGAAAGGAAAAGCAGAGCCCTAGGCACACGGGTGCACCACTGCTGTAGTTCTTTTTTTTTTTAATTATTTACTTTTTAGTGATCTGGATCAATGGAGTGCCTCGAAAAAACAGAAATGCAGAAAGGCCTCTACCAGGTCATCAGTCATGTCTAAAAATAACTTTCTTTTGTAGAATAAAGAATTCTCTCTTACAACAAAGGCATTGTGCCATAGCAAAAGCCATGTAAAACTGTCACAGCTTTGATGACATTCTTACTCCTAAAATTAGCTGAAGAGTATTATTTATTGGCTAGATCTGTACGTAGTTCAGTTACTGGCTAGATTTTGAAATTTCAGCCATGTAAGTAACTTTTCAACCAAAGATAAATGTATCATAAAATATTCTTTATATAGGTACTATTTCTAATATTTATGCTAATACTCCTCAAGACATTCAGGGTACGTAACAGAGCCTTAATAAAGTGAACCTTAATGAAATAGACTAGCTATTTTATAAAGAACTCGGTGGAGGCTGCTAGGGGACTTTTTTTTCCTTGCTAAGAGTGATCAAATAGACAGACTGGCAAATGCACACTCACGTAGGAAAACTATAGAAACACAACACAACTTCTAGTTCATGCTAAAGTTGTTCAGCCCCACGGACACAAGCCAACTAGATGCACAGCAGCAGGAAAATATATTCAAGCAGAGTCTGCTAATCACAATTACTAATATAATCTCCAGAGACCATGCCAGAACCAAAAAAACTCCTGCTCTGGAAGTCTTACTATGGCTACCAACCTGCAGGCAACCAGGTCATGTTGAAAGAAATGTTCTGTTCTGGACTGGACTATTTTAAATCTCTGGTTGCAAAACACTGAAGCTTGGATCTCTTCTCTCAGACACAGGGGTGTGACGAGAGAGTTACATGAATTCTGTCCCTATGCGCTGACAATTTAGGTTTGTAAAACCAGAATGAAAAAAATATGCTTTGCTTTTAGCATATGCATCTGCTAATTCAAATTTCTGTCATATTAGAAGTTGAAGGCTATTAAGCAGGGTAGGAAATATCCTTTCCAAAGACTGACTCATTGTCACAGATCGAAACCACAAACTGGGCTGCAGAATTGCACGGAAGCTCGTGGTTTCTTCTGCTCCGACTTTTTAATTACTCCAAGTGGTCAAGATCAAGAGATAGCTGAGAGCAGTGGAATTTTGCCAATTAAAAAGAAAGAGTTCCTTAGTGGATAGACATAGCCCACCAGTGAAATTCCTAATCATAAAGGAATTTTTTCAGAAAGCAAGATAATTTTATCTGCCAAAGTTTTGTCATTACACATAAATAAGACTCAAAATGTATAGTACAACCTAATCCGATTATAGAATGTGATGTTACTACAGTTATCGTGTTATTTTCCCTTTTCTATACATTCATCACTATTCTAATATGTTAAGACTGGTGTTCTTGCTAACATAATTGGTAGAAAATAAAGGGAAAAAAGAATCGCAGGGGACAGTGTTAGACACTGCTATGGCTAACATATTGAGCCAGTAGTCTCAGTTTTCACATAGTATTCTCAACAAACAGCTAAGGAATAAATGAGGAAAATGTTCAATTTCTTCTATGAAGCAAATATTGAGAGACCATCGCCGAGAAGTAATAATTGTCTTAGGCAATTAATTAGTAAGCAAATATTTATTATTTCCTAGATGTTAGAATCACCACACAGAATTAGAATAAAATTGTACAGTCATCTGTTTCAATTTCCTTTCTGATGCTTAAATCTTATTTCTGGAGACAAACTCTAACACACAGTTGTCCAGACTCTTTTTAAACATTTCCACGGATGGAAAGTGCACGCCTCTTAAGGAAGCTCAGTCTGATGTCTGGGAGATTTGATTGTTAAAAAGTTCTCATCTCTGTTGTTCTCATCTATCAAGTATTCATTGAGGGAATACTATGTACCAGGTACTGGGCCAGGGTTTCAGCGTGTTCCCTACCTTCTTGGGGCTTACAGTCTAGTGGGAGAGATAAATAAATAATCGTAGAAAATGACTATATAATTACACATTTTGATAAGTTATAGGAATTAAAGCAAAAGTTGCCTGGCACATGGTAAGTTCAAAATAATTTAACACTATACTAAATGAATCAATCGAGATGTGATGAGAGACTATAACAAATGGGGAGAAATGGTTTAGACTGGGGAATCTCGGAAGGCTTCTCAGAAGAGGTGGCATTTAGGCTAAGTCCTGAAAAGTATGACTAGGAGCACATCTGAAAAATATCCAGGAGAAGGCAACAGGAACTGTACTATGAAAGCATCTAAGTAGGAAAAATTGTTGCACCTTCCAGTTCCTAAAATAATATTACTGGGACTATAGCAGAATGGGGGTGGGGGTGGCAGATGAAAGAAAGCTGACGTTACAGAAGCCTCGTAGGCCTTGTTAAGAATATTAGACTTTAGCCTAAATGAAGTTAGGAATCTACTGAAGACCTTTAATCAAGGGGGATGAAATTATCAGTTTGTTGTTTTTTTTTAAAAGACCCTTCAGTCTGCGGTCCTGTTAATTGGGCCCTCACCCTGATTTCTATGTCCACAAAGAGTAGGCCTCATTCCTCTTTCTTATGACTGTCTTCCATTCAGGCAACCAAGGGAAAGGGAAGCCATAAGATCTGAGCAAATATGGCCAGGGTCTTGAGGAAGGCTTCAACCTGGTGACCATGACTGAGATGCCCAGTACTCCCGGGGCACTGCTGAGTCCCCACTGAATTTGGTTCAGTCTCCTGAATCATCCACTGTCTTGTCTTGTTAGGACCAGTGTAAGCCTGGTTGGAGGCCAATGACCCCCCTTGGACAGACTTGTCAGGAGCTGACAGACCATTCACAAGAGAGCACAACTACATACCTACAGTTGATACCAAGTGTGACTGCAGTAACTATTTTTAGCCATTAAAGGTGACATTTTCCAAAGGGTACAAACTTCCAGTTATGAGATAAATAAGTTCTGGGGATCTAATACACAGCACGGCAACTACAGTTAACAATATAGTATTATATACTTGAAAGTTGCTAGGAGAGTAAGTCTTAAATGTTCTCATCACAACAAAATAATTGTAATTACACAAGGTGATGGATGTGTTAACTAGCCTTACTGTGGTAATCACTTCGCAATATATCATCACATTGCACACCCTAAACTTACACAACGTTATATGTCAATTATATCTCAATAAATTTGGGGAAAAAACAGTGACATTTTCGTACCTGAAAATTAGGACTTTAACTCAGATTACTTTGTAAAAGTATTTTCTATCTCTGACATCTTCAAAATACTTTAAAAACTGAAAATCACTTCAAGTAAAAAAATCAGTGTGTACACTGGAAATGCATAGGTTTGGAATTAAAATCTGAAAGTATTGATCAATTATTCTCTCTCTAGGTTGTGAAATAAAAATCAAGCCAGCTTCTTGGATGATCACATTGCAAGGACTGAGCAGGGCTCTACAGAAAGCACTGTTGCAGTAAAGTAGGTCCTTTCTTAGAAATGGAACAGACAAAGCCTTTCATTTATTATTCATGGTGCCTTGTGCCCATGTCAACTCCCGATTAATAATTAAAATTAATCTCATTACAGAAGATTTCATTACAGGATAATTTAATTAAATGATGAATTGGCTTCCAGATGTTACCTTCTGTGCCATCTTTTAAATAATGCTGATGATGACACAGGGATTCGCTAGGTATCAGTCTGGCCTTAAGAAAATGAATTATTGATAGGGTTCTGCCATTCTGCCAACAATAAATGATACTGATCACACCTATGCATTATCCTTCTCCAAAGTCATATTTTTCCAAGATTTCTGATATTTCACACCATTTTTAAGGTCCATTGGAAGTTCAGGGCCATCATTTTGTCAGCCATAAAAATGTATCCATTTGGTGAAAATTTTAATTCACAGAACTTATTCAATTTATAGGATAAATATAAAACGGGACCTCAGAATTAAAAATCTAAAATTTCAACTTCAAAATGACAATAGGGAAGAATGTAATAATCATTAATTTTTTCATTTCTGGTACAAAAACGGCTTCAATTATACAAAATAATCAAACAGCATTAGGAAGGAAACCAGAATTTTGCTTGATTTCTTTATATAAAGTAACCAGTAAAAAGAGTCTTACAAAGTCAATGTATTTTTTTTTAATTTGCCATGAACCAACATAAATCACAATTTTAAGTGATTCCGGTTACCACATACTTCACTTTTATAAATACACCACTCTCTCTGCACTAGGCACAAGATACATATCCTGATAAATCAGCATAAGAAAAAATGAAACCCACTAAACCAGACTTTTAAGGGGTGAAAACATTTAAGAGACATTTCTTTATTTACTTGGGGAAAATCTGGGCATTTCTGAATGCCACAGTGTATGACAAATCTAGGACATTCCAAAAATTATCAGCGAAACATATAAGTTTTAATTATTCTACTTGGTTTATCTTAAGGATTCTGATCCCCAAAAAAGATATTTATATATTAAAATCTCAGTCTAAGACTGTAGTTTTGATTTTTGTTATTTCTACTAGCATAGGGCAGATTTTTCTTAAATGGGATTTTAAAAAATCAAGTTAGAAAATGTGACATAGTCTTCCCATAAAGAAATGTATTGCTTCAGCAGTGTTTAAAAAGAAAAAACAAATTAATTGTAGTTAACTGAGGGAGTAATTTATAATTACAGAGCAATCAATTGTATTGTTGTATCTTTCACATACTATATTCACTGGCTAATTGGCAATATAAATCATAAAGAATCACAGCACCTCAGAGGTGGAACATATCTTAGAAGGCATCTAGTCTATCTTCTGTCTGATGTGTGGATTCCTCAAACATCTGAAACAAGATGCTCTTGACTTGAGTCTCTCTCCCACTGCGACATTCACAACTTTTTTAGGCAGCTTGTTTCATTTTCAATCAGCTGATAGAATTAGAAAGTTCCTACAGAAGCCCTTTCTGAATCACTTGCAATTTTCCACTCTCTTTCTTCCCTTTTTCTCCCCTGCCCACTGTACATTTTTCATTAAATGGTCAAGCTGACCCACCTTTCTTGGATAGCTCTTGTTCGTTCCTTTGCATTCTGGGCTCCTTCTCTGACAAATCATGTCTTCTTTCCTTTAGAGTTGAACCCAAACACACCACTTCAGAATTCTTTGACATCACATCACCATTCACTTCCACAAAGGATCCTCATCAGCCCTTAAGTGGTCTGTACCATGCGGATTTACACGCAGGTGTATACTGTACTACAATGGCAGGTACAACACTGTACTACAATGGCAGGTCTCAAGCAAATAACACACAGAGAATTTGTGGGAAAACACTGGGCCCTTTGAGAAATACCTCAATTTTAATTTGAGTATTTAATTCTATCAATATGAACTAAGAACAGTTTTACAAGAAGACGTTATGACTACATGCGCAATGTAAAATCAGCCATGAGCATACGCAGTTCTCACAAAAATAAGTTAACAACTCAACCAAGACTGGGTGTTTCTGAGATTTTTCTATTAATTGATGTTTTGTGACTTGTTCTTCCATAGTAGACAGGCTAAGGTTTTCCAAAGCTATAAAAAAATTTTTTTTTGTGAATTGGCAAAAACATTATCATTCAATTTAAAATTCCCCAGCTAGAATTTCAGCTCTTTTATGAGAGGTTACATTGCCATTTTTTGGTATCCCTCTTTAGTGTCTGTATACATTTTGTAGTAGTTACTCAATAGGTCTGGGCTCTAACTGGAAATGGACTTGTTAGCACATGATAAGGCTCTTCAGGTGAATATTATTTGTATTGGGAAAAGAGACATGGGAAAAAATAAGCTCAAAAAAGTTTTAAAACTTTGAAAAGTTTGGATGGTATGAAAACAGACAATCATCAAACCACAAGATACTAGAATTAATTGTTGCCACTCCAAGAACGGGGAGAGGTTGCTGCTTAAAAGTATTTTTAAAAGATTTACACAAATAAATGAAGGATACTTCCAAAACAGACTGAGTAGAGAAATTTCCTTGCACTCAAGAGGCCCTCTCTTTATTGAACTGAGTTAAATCTCCAAGGTTTTGAAGTTGATATCAGCTGAGACTTTTGCATAAACACCCAGTACCATTTTTATAAGCCAAACGTTTACCTGTAATGGTCTGTCAAAACAAACCTGTGGATTTATCAAAACAATCCATGTTCAAGATCTTAAAATTCATCTATATTGGGTCTTGAAGGACAATTCTCTCTATATTCACTTGTCTGGTATTTCTTACCTATTTCTCTATCCCTACAAAATACTAAACTGGATTTAATTATAGTGACTACATTTTAAAAATATTTATCAATGGAGAAAAACTATAAACTAATTTTAAGTAAATGACATATAGCAGATAGATTTTACTTCTATATATATTTCTTTTTCTCCCTAAAACCAATCAGATTATTTAAAACAGGTATTTCTTTTTCTCCCTAAAACCAATCAGAGTATTTAAAACAGGTATTTTATCTCTTTAGAGACTGCTAATGAGTGCTCTCATTTATTAAGCACTTAGTATGTGTTAAAAGATTACCTATATTTATCTGAATAAATCCCTATAGTCACTCTATGAGATAGATAATATTATTCCCACAATAAAGATAAGGATACTTAAACAAAGGTAATTTAATTAATTTCCCCAGAGTTAATACAGCTAGTAAATGGCAGAGCAGGGATTAAAATCCAGGTTTCCAAATACTAATAATAATAACCTATTTTTCAAATGTTCTAAGTGTCTTGCATGTACTATCTCATTTAATCCTTACATAACTAACTCCATGAAATTGGTTACTCTTAACAGCACTATTTTAAGGATGAGAAAACTAGCCATAGGGAGGTAAAATAACCTTCCCACTACCAAGGTGCAGAACTGCTGTTACGTCAGGCGGTCCAACTCTTTGGTGCAGCTCTAACTCTTGCTCTGAGACTGCCCTCCCAGAACCCCTAACTCACCAGCCCTTTATCCCAAAGGGCTACGTTGGTTACATCAATGATCCTGACTTTATTATAGGTCTACCGGCTTGACCCATGTGAAAGGGACACTAACCAGCTTGCAGTCTCTAGGAATTTTTTCCATTTCATATGTCTCACCCCGCCCAGCCTGCCATTTGGACAATTACAGAGGCCCCTAACTGGTCTCTAGGCATCCAATCTTTCCTCTCTCCAGTCCGTACACATACGACAGTCTCTATAGTCTGATTTTGTAATAAAATTATTATGACTCAATATCGTTCCTAGAAATTTGCTGATACAAAAGGAATAGAATCACTAGTCTCTTGTATATGTCCACTTACTGAATTGTATCAAGTATTTTGAGTCTTGAATTGTAAAAGACGATGTAAAACAGAAAACCTCCTAGTACACCCTTATCATCGAGGAAAACCAGTGCTGTCAGCCTTGTTTTTTTTTTTTTTTTTTTTTTTTTTTTTTTTTTTATTGCAGTAACATTGGTTTATAACATTGCAAAAATTTCAGGTGTACATCATTGTACTTCTATTTCTGCATGGACTACATCATGTTCACCACCAAAATACTAATTACAACCCATCACCACACACATGTACCGAATTATCCCTTTCACCCTCCACCCTCCCCCCTTCCCCTCTGGTAACCACCAATCCAATCTCTGTCCCTATGTGTTTGTTTATTGTTGTTATTATCTACTACTTAATGAAGGAAATCATACGGTATTTGGCCTTCTCCCTCTGACTTATTTCACTTTGCATTATACCCTCAATGTCCATCCATGTTGTCACAAATGGCTGGATTTCGTCGTTTCTTATGGCTGAGTAGTATTCCATTGTGTATATATACCACAGCTTCTTTATCCATTCGTCCCTTGATGGGCACTTAGGTTGTTTCCAAGTCTTGGCTATTGTGAATAACGCTGCAATGAACACAGGGGTGCATGTACCTTTGCAAATTGGTGTTTTCAAGTTCTTTGGATAAATACCCAACAGTGGAATAGCTGGATCATATGGTAGTTCTATCCTTGATTTTTTGAGGAATCTCCATACTGTTTTCCATAGTGGCTGCACCAGTTTGCACTCCCACCAGCAGTGTATGAGAGTTCCCTTCTCTCCACATCCTCTCCAACACATGTTGTTTCCTGTCTTGTTAATTATAGCCATTCTGTCAGCCTTGTTTTTATCTCCTGTGACTCTCCAACTGCTCCCTATGTATCTGACCATATGAGATCCCACTGATCTTTTCTCTGATTTCAATTTATTTTCAATATCTTTGAGTGCTGATTTTAAAGTTCCTTGAAAAATATCTCAAAATCAATACTAGTGTAAGTTTTACTTGTATTTAACAAAAAACTGTAAAATGTAGGGATTTGAACAAAAGATCAAATTATATATCAGTACACTAAAACGAAGCAACATAATCTCTATGTTGACATAACTCACACCGGACCAGGGGTGAGGCTTCAGAAACTGGTGCCACTGGGAGGTTAAGAAACAGGGAAGATGGGAGCAAAGAAGAAAGCCCCAAGAGGCTTGGTTCAGGCAGGCCTTGAGAGCCCAGAAAGGCCAAGTGATGGAATTGGCCCAGCCACAGGAGACCAGGATGCCACCAGTACTCAAGAACAGATGGAGTCACCTGAGGGCTAGCTGCCCACTAAGAGCAGCACTTCACCCCCAGGGAAGGTACAAGGAAGATAATCAGAGCTCTGGAGAAGAGGGAATCATGCTGTCCAGTCAAACAGGCAAGGTCCCAACCCCAGTAGAGCAGCAGGGTCTGCAGCCGCACAGCCCTGCCCAGCGTGGACCCAGCCGCACCAGGCACCAGGCACCAGGCAACGGTCCCACAACAGAACTCACCCCACACAGCAGAAGGGGCTGAGGTCCCCCAGCACATGTCAACCTCTAGTCAAGATGCTCTGAAACTGGGCTGCTCTGGGCATCACTGCCTCCGTCTGTGAGAGAATGAGACAGACAGGCAGAGGATGCACACCTCTCCCCAAATCTGAACCAGCAAAGAGGCATGGAAGTCCCCTCAGGGTCTTCTGGAAAGCATAGGAGGCAAAGAGGCAGACCACTGAATAGGAACTTGTAGATACAGCATCACAACAGAACTAACTGTAAGACAGGTGGGTGATGGTAGAGAGGTTCAGTTTATCACTTGTGAAAAGCTAATGGCCACGGGGCAGGAGTTGGGGAGCCTGGGGGAGTTGGTGAGGGTTGAGGTCAGCAAACCAGACCTGTTTTCCTATAGCTGAGCTAACGGAAAGCCAACAGCCACACCCACTCGTTTACCTGTTGCCTATGGCTGCCTTCTTGCTATAATGGCAGACTGAGTCACTGCAACCAGGACAACGGGCCACAACGCCTAAACGTCTACTGTCCGGCCCTTTACATGGAAAGTCTGCTGACCCCTCCCTTAGAGAAACATCAGTCTTTCTAGATGCAAATTGATACACGGAAATAAGTGCAAACTATGAAAATGTAGAATTGTAAAGACTCGAAAGGACAGACTATAACAATATCACAAAGTCAATCTCCACAGCTAACTCACGCTAACCAGATGGATCGCACAGATGTGAGTATAAGCAATAGCAATTTTGATACTAACCAAATCCTCCACAGCAATAAGACACGGTATTTCAGTTCTCTCTCTCTACGTATACATGTATGGCTCTCCCCCACTCTACCAACAGGTTTACGTTCCACACGACTGTATCAGTCCTTGCTTCTTGGAATCACAACCATCTTCCTGTAGAACTCCCACTCTTACCTGCCCCACTGTCCATGCTGCATTAATCACACTCTGCCCATTGTACGAACAGATTCTTGGTTGCCATAATGGATAATTTAGCTGTGAGCTAATCTGGCATCCTAGAAATGTGCCAACTGGCTTTCAGAGACTAGACTGCCTCTGTCAAAAGAATTATTGAAATATGCTCTATAAGTTTACAGGAAAAACTAATGAAACTTGAAAGAAGCCATTGGATTTATTAATTTGATTTTTTGAAATATTGGTTTATTTCCAATGAAAAGCTTTCCTTTAATTTACTATTATTATTAAGACCCATATTTAAGGAAGTTCATGCAATCTTTCATTCAACAAGTATTCACTGCAGACCTACGACATGCCCTGACCTATGCTGGGAACCAGTTTGGACCAGAGAAATAACCTGGTACTGGTTTTCTATCTTTTCACCTCCACAGGGATCTTCTATTTTCCTAACACTTCAGACACACAGTGGAATGATTTTACACACCTATTTTACATAAAAAGAAAAAAGAATTCATAAAACCAAAATAGTAACCACCATTATATATTCCATAAGAAAGAAAAAGTTTTAAAATTGAATTCTTGAAAACAGAAAGTGGGTGAATCAAGTATTATATGACACTTCTCTCTCTTATACACACACAAAATAGAATTTTAAGATCTTAAGATTTTAAATTTCTTTTATTTCCTTCAAAATTACATTTTTCATTTCAGAAGCTGAAATGTTATTGTAAATATAACTTACAATTATGGACACTTGAAAATTATTTTTTGGAGGATAGAATACAGTATAAATTTTCTGTCATATAAAGAGATGCACTGTATAATAATTAATGCATTTTTCTGAATTTAAGAAGTTTATGCTTCTAATATGAAGCTATAGGAAGACTGTTTGGACAGCAGTGGAGAGGTTATATGCATTATATATGAGCTGGTATCCAATTTTCAAGTTGTCATTGAAAACTTGAGGGGTTGATTTTCAAAAGAAGAAGAAATCAATAATATTTGAACTTGTTCAGATGGAGGTGGAAATTTTTTAAAAAATTAATGGAGGATGAGCTTTAACCCAAAAAAGTTCTTTTATTATCTGGGAAGAAAAATGGCCACCCAGATATCCAGACACTACAACATGTAGCTTCTCACAGATCTGTATTAAGAACCTATGTTTGTATCCCCTCTTCCTGATGTGCGCTTTATAACCTGATGGGAGACTGTTATGCATTTGTAAGATTCCAGAAATAACTGTGATAATTCCTTTATTATTTTATCTACATTAGCACATAAAAGCTAGTTACTGGAAAACAAGTTTTTGAAAGTATTGATGCTTCATACATTCACTCCTATTCCTCTTCTTTTCTTTCTCTCTCTCTCTCTCTCACACACACACACGTGTGTGCTCATACATATAATAACCCTTGCTTCCACTAGAACCAAATTATCAACTCAAGTTATTACATGCAAGCAAAAAACCGCCCTTTGATACTGAGCCATGTGGTGATACTAATAATTCCAATCTAGTAAGAAATAAAAGCATGTGGTTGGATTTTGTAACTGTTCCAATTAACTGAAGTTCACATAATTTTTCAGTCCCTAATTCAGATAAAAATATCAACATATTGCACCTTATAAAAAATTTGAAACAACCTGTAGCAAAAATTTTTCGCTTTTATTGAAATTCAAACTCAGAAACCCAGGCAACACGACAGTTCAGAGTCTCAAAGCTCTTCCTGGAGCCACTTTAATTCTTAATGTCTTAATTACTTGCACTTATTAAATAATTGAAACTCTCTAACAAACAAAAGATGAGATGGCTATCCCTCTAGCTGACAAACATGATGGCATGGGCTTATTCTAAAAAGAGAAAAACAAGAATTATGTTGGCTTGGGGAGATATGCTAACGAGTAAAAAAATTTAAAGCCTGTATTCATCATGGGCTTTTGATCCTTACACACACACACACACACACACACACACACATGAATTTTGTATTGACATATAGATATACAGAGTGAAAATGAATTTTGTTCTGATAAACTGGTAATACTTATATTTAGAAACAATCATTAGAATCATAGGATCTCAAAGAAAGTAGGTTAATTAGAGATCAATTGGTTGTGTTTCATCAGTAGCAGATATGTGCAGTCAATTCTGTAATGCATACAAAATCTAAAATGTGTTTGCAAAATATAATCCTTTTATGCTGATAGTTTTAAAGTTCTGTATATTGGTTCACTCAGGATTTGCAAGGCATATTGCTTCTGAATTTCTCTTATACATGTCTATTTACAAGATTCACTGGCAATTATAGTATATTATAATAGTCAAGACATAGTCCCATCATATAATGTGTTCAACAGTGAGCACACCACCTTTACCTCAGAGTCAGCTCCTACGACCGACATTCCTGCGTCTGTTCCCTGGGAAATGAGGCTCAACTGTCATGAGATGCAACACTATAAATATTTTAAAGAGGGAATTGTAAGTATTTGCTAAGTAAATTAATGAATAAAATTAGTTTCAGATTTAGTCCTGTACCACACTTTCTTGTCAACAGCCTTGTATTATTTAAGTTTTCAAAGTCTACTGGCCTTTAAATGTATATTCTAATCATGTGTTTCTTGTAGGAAAAGCCATCTTGTAACTGGGTGGAGTACAGACATCAATGGAAAGAATGACTATGGTACTGAGTCACAAAAATTCATATTTAAAAATTAAGGGATAATAGTCTTTCATAGCCCAATGATTATACAACAATTTTCCTGTAATGGCCTTGGTTTACTCCTACTAATTGGTATTACTTGGTTTACTAGTAGTACGTTCTTTTACTCTCAAAAGTGTCTCAGTTTGAATAATAAATGAAGTGGCCACTCGATTTAAATAACAAATGCTCACCCTTTTACTTTTTCTCAATAATTATTCCCCAAGTCTAATCTCAACTTCCAATCAAGACGCTTCCACACATTCAAACACTGACACACCTCCTCTGGCTCAAAACCCATAATAACAAATAAACACAAGCAAATATAAAGTCATAAAGCTATAGTTGAAGTTTCTTAAAACATCGCTAAGTATCTTCACGCAAGAAATGGAAAAGTGGTAAGTGAGCCAGAAACCATGGACCTACTGGCCTCCGTGACCAGAATCAGGTGGGAATTTGGCTCTTGAGCATCACAAGCCTAAATGTGCTCAACACAAGATATTGGATAAAACTTAGGATCACTAATTGAGACTATGAGCTAGTATAGTCGACTGCCTCTCTCCTACTCAATTTCATCTAATTGTGAAAGGATGTTTAGAAAAAAAATACTTTTGCTGAAATCTTCCTACTCAAAACAAACCTGCATACCAAAATTTCAAAACACATTAAAGGGAACCCTAATCTCAAGAAACAACCAATAAAATCAACCAATTTGAACATTAATTTTTCTCCATATGAAATACTTTTATGGAACTTAATTTAGAATTTTCAAAAAAAAGGAAAAGTTCCTTGCCCTTCTTCCTGAAAAATAAAACTTTTGTAAACAACAACTGACACAAATTTTAAAAGAACAGGAGATATTACAAATTAAAAATATCAGGAGATATTTTTGTGAACAGGAGATATTACAAATTAAAAATATCAAAAGGAAATTAAGATTTTCTATTGAAATAGACATCGCAGAGCAACTGAGAGGTCCACCATATTTCTGCTAGAAGTTGCAGGAAAAAAGATTATAGATAAAGACCACATATCTGATAGGAGTTGTAGGAAAGAGATTATAAATATCTTTTATAGATAAAGATATACAGATTATGGATAAGATAAAAATTACAGGTAAAGAATATTTGGAGATATTAAAGTTAAGAATTTTCTCTGAATATCTTGTAGGATAAATAAAGCTAAAACTATACTTAGACACAACATAATAAACTTGCAAACAACAAGTTTAGTAAGCATCAAAAGCCACTAGAGAGAAAGAAAGAGCAGATTACTAACAAAGAAACAAAACATTAGACTGAGAGGAGTTTCTTATCAGCAATAACAGACGTCATTCATTTACTCAAAAAACATTTTTATTTAGTGTGTTCCAGGCAGAAGACAACAGGATAACATTTTTAAAGTGCTGAGGAGAAAATAAATGTTAATTTAGAATTTTATACCCACCTAATTATTATTCAAAAATGAAATATAAAAAATGCCACCCTTAGACCATCACTTTAAGACCATCACTGAATCAATTATTTAAGGATCTACTTCAGTATGTGGTAAAATGAATCCATAAGGATACAACGGGATAAAAGAAAAAAAAGATAAAATATTCTAAGTTTAATTAACTGTTTACTATAAAATAATAACTATATTGCATTATAAAAAAGATAAAACTGAAACTTTAGTCAATATTAATGAAAATTATTCATTGGGTAATAAATTGTAACATGCTAAGGTATGTTCAGAAAGAGACTATAAATACAGATTAACTTTAGACTTTAAAATGTATAATAATTTCTTTATATTTAAAAGGTAAAGTGATTCCTAAAGAAACAGAATTACAGTGTACAGCTTTCAAATAAGTAGAAAAAAATAAAATGAAACACAGAAAGCTTTAACAATCCAAGAGAGAACAGGAAGGGGGAAAAAAGGAGCAAAGCAAAAGGATGGTAATATAAATCTCAAAAGAAGAAAATATAAATAAATATGAAGATACCCACAAAGACAATAAATGTAAACAATAAACTCCCTATTCAAAGACAGGAATTATCAGAGCTATCTAAAAATAAAAAAATCAAGCTTATTCTGCTTGGAAGAGACATCCCTAAAACAAAACCATGCAAAACAATTGTTTTTAAAATGAGAACACAGGGATGGAAAGCGGAACATTCAACAAATACTAACCAAAGGAAAGCTGATACTGTGATGTCGATACGAAAAATAAAGTTTAAGTCAAAAAAGCATGAATAGGAGTAAAAGGGACATTGTCCAGTAACAAAAGGGAAAATCCACCAAGAAGATGTAATAATTATGGGGGCTGGCCTGGTGGCATAGAGGTTAAGGTCGCATGCTCTGCTTCGGTGGCCTGGGGTTTGCCAGTTCGGATCCTGGGCATGGACATACGCACCACTCATCAAGCCATGCTGAGGTGGCATCCCACATAGAGCAACTGGAAGGATATACAACTATGACATACATCTGTCTGCTGGGGCTTTGGCGAGAAAAAGGGAAGAAGATTGGCAACAGATGTTAGCTCAGGGCCAATCTTCCTCCAAAAAAAAAAAAGATGCAATAATTATGAACATATACACATACGCAGCTTAACTTCAAAATATACAATGTAAAAAAGAATAATAATAACAAACAAACAATCTTAAAGGGAGATTTTTATTCATCTAGTTTCATGGCAATTGATTACATCTAAATTCTGACTACTAACTCTAAGCACAGAAGCATGATCCCCTACTTGTATCTAGTCCTGAAATTCTCTGCCTCTTAAAACATACCACCCTGCGGCTATCCTCAAGATTTAATCCAATCCCTGAGGATGAAGAACTCCTCCCTCTGCCCCCTCAAGACTGGGCTATGAAGAAAGGCTTCCTGGGGTCTGAAATCTGGTAGCAGAGGGGGGAGGGGGAATGAAGGGATGGGGTTTTGTTAGGACTGGACTCCCTCAGAAGGAGGGCTGCCTAGACAGCAGAGCCTTCGAGCTGCCCGCTGCCACTGTGGCAGGTGACCATGCCGTGCACGTGGCCTCCTGTAGGTGGATCCACTGCTCGGACACGACTCCACAGATTCAGGTGGAATTTAGAAAAATGGTATTTTATGCTCCGGTGATCACATTAATACAGTGTCGACTGCATTAAAAAAACGAGAATGGCACCAAAGCAAGTGAAAGAAAAAGTAGAAAGCACAGTCCAGGACTTACAGGGAAACCCAAAATCAGAAACTCTTAGGTACAAACGAGAGTACGAGGTAAAAACAAGCCGGAGTGACATGTGTGAGCAGTCTCTACAGTGGTACAGAACGCGCTCAGGTCTGCTGGGTGTTTAAAGGGCAGTTAAAACGCTGAATAACTAAATTAGTTCAGGAGACTCTGGACGGTGAAAAAAATCGTTTACTTTTTGAACTGGAAGGAGACGGACAGCAGAACAAAAAGAGCATCCGGAAACAGAATAAACCAAGAGGAAGTTTTATCAGGTGGGGAGGACAGAGAAGACGTGAAGATCAGCACACAGGTGCCCCAGGACGAGGGTGTGAAAATAACCAGTACAGGCAGAGAAGCCCCTGGTTTTTGCTTTCCTCCACAGACAAACCACAGTTTTCTTTAACAGTTTATTAACCGCCGGAAAAATCGTCACATCAAATTCTAAACAATCACTGACGCCCATTCAGCTCTAAAATTCTGTTTCTAAACTCGTGATAATTCCTCTCACATCTTCCCCCTTTAGTTCTATCCTCAGTGGAGCCAGCAATCACCCGTCACACTCGCAGAAGAGCCTGACACCTACAGCAAATCAGGGACTTCAGTTGCTCACAAATCGCAAAGCTTCAGAAAAAAACATTCCAAGTGAATAACCACAGGCTAAGAAACAAAGCATTGGTACACCATCCTCCTGAATTGTAGATCAACAAACAGATACATACAAGCAAGTTCCACAAAAGTATATACTTATCTTTAAAACTTCACGAAAAAAGCAGGTTTCATTACAAGGTAAATAGTATGGTCACACGTGTATAAAAGATAAATGATGATGGATGGATGGATGGATGGACAGACGGATGACTGACAGTGAGATTGAGAATGGTCATATAAAAATTCAGGTGGATGCACATCAAACTATTATGTGGTTCTCAACTAGGGCCTAAGAGTGACATGATGAGAAGAAGATATCACTCTCTTTATTTCATATACTTGAGACCAGTTTGACTTCAGAACACTAGATATGTATTATTTAATAATTATTTTTATATTTATTAATCTAAGCACATTTATTCTAAATAATGATATAACAATAATTAATATAAACTTAGAATGCTGTTAAGTTACAATAATTCCAACATAAAACCAAAGAGGGAGACCAGAAATACATTGTTGTTATTAGTACATATACAAGTTGTTAATAATAAAATCATAATTACTTTTGCCTCAATGCTTTCCCAGAACTGATGACTGGATTTGTTACAGCAAACTCAATTTGGACACTGCTTGCCTGGCAGCTAAATTAATCTTCAGCCATTCACCCATGTGGGTGACTATAATTCCTCAAATGAAGCTGAGATTCTCTGGAGCATCATGAAGGTCTACAGACACTTGTTATTTGGTAATTACAGGTGTACTATGAGATACTGAAACAAGCTGCCCTCAAGGATCTCTATTTCTTAAGGTCCCACAGCCTTTCGACCTTTTGATATGCCCAGAGAATGAATGGAGCTGTTCAGCTTTCAGCAGCTGCCTGATGGTGATAACATCACCTAGTGTAGACTCCGGCCCTCTAACCCCCATCTCTGTCTCTCCTTGTTGTTTTCTTTCCTGTTCCAAAATGAACAAAGAATTTAGATGAGGCCGCAATGGTCCAAAACGAACAAAGCAAGTCTAGGCTTCTCTGCAGACCAAAAGAAGAAAATGCTGGAAGCCACTCAGACACAGGGAAGGTACCAGAGGGCCTGAATGTTGCATGGACAGCAAAGTCATGGACAGGCAGTTAGGAAGTGGTCAGAGCCCTAGCTCCTGCTGACAGGCACCCTGAAATAACATGTAAAAGGCAAAAGAAGGCTGTGCCAGCCACATCAAAATAGAGATTTGAGAGGAAAATACTGAGACCAATACTGCATGTATCTGTTGGTGTGAGATGAGTAAGAGGCAAAACACAGTATTAATGAATAGCCATATACAAGTAAGGAAGGGCCAAGAAAAGGTAGAGTGGGAAATCAGTGGAAAGGAACTAAAGAAGTACAGGAGAGCAGTGGTAAGTAATATTCCAATTAAGCACTTGAGGATTGATATCCTAAATTACCCAATTATCTAAAAAAGACCATCTCCCAACATCAACCAAAAAACAACTCCACTACCCAGAAAAATCTGCTCTAGTCTATTTTAGCTAAATATCCATGCTAACATCTGTTTAAGCAGATGATTATAGAACTACATTGATTATGGTTGTGTTCTTAAGGCTATAAGATTTTTACCATGGAGCCTATAAGCATGCGTGGTGGAGGGATTGTACCTAAGCTTATTTTTTACATGTTCACACACCTTATAATATTAAAGAAACTGTATATAAGCCTTCACTAATATCAGCTATTTGCTGAGACAAAAGGAAAGCTGCCAGGCTTTTGAGAGAATTAGAGAGATTTCAGTTTACCCAAGCGGGAATTAGAGAGAGCCTCTTCAACAGGAATACAAATCACATCCCCACCTACCAGTGACATCAGCAGAAAGGCGTCTGGGCCCGCCAGGGTTTGCAGGCTGCCCTGTGGGAAGGCAGAGAGCTGTCTGGAGGGGGGGGGCCCGCGTGGTCGCACAGCTCGTTCCAGCTAGCCAGACCTTTCCGCTGACACTTCGAAAAACATTCTGTTCCTGTTGATTTTACATCTCCCCCTTTATAGAAATTACCACACTGCGGCTGCCACTTTATTCCAGTATGAATTTCTATTAGGAGACGCAAAACATCTTTTCAATAAAACAAATCTTAGCAGTGGAAAAAAGAAAGATGCTTTTCAAATGAATTAAAATAACAGCCAATATACTTCTGATCATTGCTATAGAACACATCTCTCACCATAATTCCACGAGCTTCCTGTTTAAGTCAAGACATAGTTCAAATTTTTTAGTCTAGTTCGAAGCCTTAGGAATTTGCCTCAGTCACTCTAATCACTTCTGCTCCTAACATTTATTTAGTATCCTCCCACTTTTCTATCAATGGCACTTGTCTTTCACTAATCTTGTCTTACCATTTTTTGAGAGAATTTTCAGCAAATTTTCTGAATTGAAGAATATTTGCTAACCAAATCTCACCTAAAGATAGATTTTTCCTTCTTGCTCAATAATTTCCCACAAAACTATTTTAATGTAATTTTCCCAATTAAAAACTGTGGTTTATATATGATTAAAGAAATATGTCACCTAAGGTTGAAATCACCATAAAAGGAGAGAAAAATCAACTTTCCCAGGAAACACTTAGTTTTAACACTTGATGGGTTTCCAAAAGCACTGGGAAAATATTCTACAAAAAACAGACTTTGTGGTTGCTATCCTGAATAATATCTGCAGCCTCCCCTGACTACACAGCTGTGCAAGCCAAGTGGAGTTAGTGGCCTGAAAGCTGGAATTCTGTGCCGCTTCAGTCACCACAGACCTTTACATCCAGAGGCTCCGTTAACCATGTGCCACCCTTCCCATGCAGTGGGTTTCCCCTCAGCTTAGACATGTCCTTTTCACTGACAGGAGCTGGGGGAGAGCAAAAGTTTATATAGGATGTACTTACAAAGTTGTATTAGAAAATCTGCCACGACCCAAAATTACACGCCCACTTTAGATGAACAGGGAAAACGGTCATTCCTGATATTGGTTCATAATGGATTCCAATTGTGCCTAGCAATTTCGACTGGACTTCCCATCACCAACTACCATAGGGAGAGAGCTATATGTTACTTTATTTTACCGTATAAAATGTTTTATGGGCTAAAAATGTTTTAACAGTAAAGAATGGTGAAGAAAGTCAAATCAAAATAAAACTAATCATGTATAATATAAGCTTTTGATGATGATGGTAATATTGCTATGTTAACTGAATTTTAGTTGAGAAATATGGTTTTAAAAGCTGAAACATTTTCATGCGGAAACAAGTTATATTGGTGTGCCTGAAACAAAAACAGTGCTTTATTACCACCTGGGAAAATTAATCCATGCAATAAAGTAGAGTAATAAAATTAGGCAAATTAACGGCAGAAACTGAAAATGGTCAAGTAATATAAGTTTTGCAGAAGTTAGCAAGTTTTGTGTATAAAATACAAGTTTTTCTATACACACATATAGTCACACAAAGGCATACACTATGCTACTTACGGCGTTCTCATCTATATTTTTCTTCTAGGATAACATTTAATCAGTGATGCTCAATGTGTCTTTCAATTTTTGAAGTACAATTCAGAGTCATAAGTAATCTGTATCAGATGAATGATTTGGCCATATTTACACTTTCATGTTTCTCTCACAACCACATACACCTCCACTGATAGCTTTACTCAGTAACGTAGAACCTCCAAACTTTCCACAACTTGAAATGTTTTTTTAATATAGAAATAGCTTTCAAAAATGCAGCTTTACATTAGGATTTAGCCATTTTCAAGTCCATAAAGGGTATTTTGAAAAGATGAAAAATTAGCATTTTAACCAAAGTCAACTTACAGTCTCCCTCAGAAAAAGATGTCAGAAAGATCCTCATGAAAAGGGAGAAATACTTCACATACATTCTCTAAAATGATTCCTTCGTAGTTTGGCTTAAATACAATAATAAAATGAATGAAGGTGATGAAAACAAAATCCCAATCTAACAATTATATAAGGAAAAGAAGCCAGAGAATTATAGTAGATTTTGTAACAAAGAAAGGAAAAGGGAGTTTACAAAAGTAAAACAAAAACAAATTATGTAGACTCAAATTTGTCTGAATAGCTGGATGTTGGTTAGCATATTTTGGCAATCAATAAGTAAATCCAGTTTGATTTTTTTATGGGAGTAGCAACAATTAACCTCACACAGATTTTATATTTCATTAAATCATCCTAATCAGCATCTAAATCTATTATCTCCTAGAAAATATATTGTAGGTCACCGAGGGTAGGGAGACAAAATGAAAAGGGGAGTATACTTAATTGAAATGATTCTTTTTCCAAAATAAAGACAATAAATGTAAGATGTGAACTGGAGTAAGAAGCACATAATTTGCACAGATCCTCAAGCTCTGCCTATCTGGTAACTTTTTCTGGGCAATCTGAAGAGCAGACCCAGGCAGAGGGCCATTCCTCCTTCCCCAGGAAGGAGACAGGCTCGACTTGGGAAAACTTCCCTTGTCCAGAGGAAGAGAGACAATGTCCTCCCATCCCAAAAGAAGAGAAGCATCTCCTTGTCCCTAGACCAAAATGTAACAAATAGAGCTCTGCCACACCCATGCACACTCAGACATACATACATGTACATATTATACATACTATACATACATACATACTTATAAATACCACACATACTATACATACATACATACTTATAAATACCACACATACTATACATACATACATACTTACACATTCTATACACATACTATAAATTCAATATGTAACCTCTGCCTTTAAAAAAAGTAATAAAATAGGGGCTGGCCCAGTGGTGCAAGTGGTTAAGTGCACATGCTCCATTGCAGTGGCCTGGGGTCCGTGGGTTTGGATCCCGGGCACGCACCAATGCACCGCTTGGCAAGCCATGCTGTGGCAGCGTCCCATATAAAGTGGAGGAAGATGGGCACAGATGTTAGCCCAGGGCCAGTCTTCTTCAGCACAAAAAAAAAAAGAGGAGAATTGGCAGATGTTAGCACAGGGCTGATCTTCCTCACCAAAAAAAAAAAAAAGTAATAAAATAAATGTTATAGACATGAGCTTTGAAAAATGTTTCAAAGCAAGAAAACCTAGTTGATAAAAGAAAATGAAAATAAATATAAAAGAATATGAATGATCTTGAAAGACTGGACATCTCCATATGTAATCCTAAACTCCTCTTCCCCATGAGGGAATATGAAGTGAACAAAAGAGGGCATAGCCTTAGGCTCAATACCATAGGGGAACAGAAGAAAGCCATATTCTGAAAGTGAAATATAGCCCAAGATGGAAGGAATAGTCAAAGAAAAAAAAAAAGGAAGACAATACGGAAGAAACAACAAAGGAAGATAAATTTAATAGGGGCAGAAAAAGAGGATGGAAGCAAAGAAGCTATTAAAGAGGATGAGTTGGGCTGGCCCCATGGCTTAGCGGTTAAGTGCACGCGCTCTGCTACTGGCGGCCCGGGGTTCGGATCCCGGGTGCGCACTGACGCACCACTTCTCCAGCCATGCTGAGGCTGCGTCCCACATACAGCAACTAGAAGGATGTACAACTATGACATACAACTATCTACTGGGGCTTTGGGGAAAAAAGGAGGAGGATTGGCAATAGATGTTAGCTCAGAGCCGGACTTCCTCAGCAAAAAGACAATGATTAGCACGGATGTTAGCTCAGGGCTGATCTTCCTCACAAAAAATAAAAATAAAAAAATAAAGAGGATAAGTTGAAGTGAAACCATTTGCTTTGGGTGAAAATGAAGGTTTGAGCAAATGCTACTGGTATGGTGAGGAAGACGGTCCAGCTGCAGAATGGCTGGAAACTAATATTGAGGAATACGGGGAAATATCTGAGAAATAGTAATAATAATCTAGGTATACACCAACTTATAGTTTGTAAAGTTCTTTCACTATTTCATTTGACTTTCACCACAATGAGTTAAGTATTTTTATTACGTCTATTATGTCTATTTTACAAATAAGATGAGGGATCTGCCATTCAGAAGGCTAAGTGACTTGCGTAAGGTGGGTTGGTGACTCTCTCTCTCACACACACACACACTCTCTCTCTCTCTCTCTCACACACACACACAGACACACACACACACAGAGCAAGTAAGTGGCACCATGGAGACTTGAACCTAGGTCTCCAAATGTTTAATTATGTTTGCTAACATCCACCCAAATGTAACCAAAAACCTATTAATTGCTCCCTTTTCCTCACGCCTCCCCACGTTCAATCCATTAGAGAATCCTTCAATGAGACCCGAAACACTCTGCAGAGATGGTCACCTCCTAGGCCCTTGGGCCATGGTCTACCTGTGCCCCCAGAGGCTTTTCACACACTGCTTCTTTCTCCTGTGAAACTCTTGCCCTGCACCTCCTCACCGCCCCCCCACACAAACACTCCATGCTTTCTTTCAACATAGTTAACTCCTATTCACCACCTCAATCGTGACTATCTCAGTAAGACTTCACTGTCACATGCCTTCATAAAACCACGAACCTATTCTCCGTAGCATTTATCACTCTTTTACTTTTGCAGGGCTTTTTTTGTGTGTGATTATTTGATTAATATTTACCCTACCGCTAGACTGTAAGTTCCACGCATATAGGGTCCATATATGTTCCTTTTTTCTTTTTCTTCTCTCATTCTTATTTATTTATTCATTAACTGATTGCTAACTGTGTCCCCTGTACCCAGCACAGCATCTGTGTTGTACACAAGTTCTATAAACATTCCTGAATGGGAATGAACGTCTCCACGGAGTTTACATTCTAGGGGCAGCAGATCATACAGGCTTGTAGGCTGTGGTAAGGAGTTTGAATTTTCAGTTGAGTGCAATGGCAAGCTACTGAAGGACTGTGGGGTGAGAGAGATGCAATCCAGTTTTAAATTTTTAAAAATTTACTCCTTCCATTATATAAAGAATAGACAGGAGCCAGCCTGGTGGCATAGCAGTTAAGTTCAGGCGCTCCACTTTGGCGGCCTGGGGTTCGCTGGTTTGGATCCTGGGTGTGGACCTACTCAGCACTCATCAAGCCACGCTGAGGTGGCGTCCCACAAAGAACAACTAGTACATACAACTATGACATACAACTATCTACTGGGGCTTTGGGGTAAAAAAAGGAAAAAAGGAGGAAGATTGGCAACAGATGTTAGCTCAGGGCCAATCTTCCTCAAAAAAAAAAAAAAGAATAGACAGGACACAGGAGAGAGGGGGAAAAAGGGATGCCTTCCAGAAGCAACTGAAAAGATTCAGAAGAGGAATTATCACAGCCTGGCAGGGGCATCTGAGAAAGCAGCAGAGCTGGAAGGATGTGAACACACTGGGCACATTTTGGAGGCAAACTGGACAGACCTTGATAATGGTAATGGCCTGGATGTGGAGAATGAGCAAGAAGAAAATAGTAAGAGCTAGTTTTAGGTTTCAGGTACTAAAAAGACAACTAAATAAGGTAACTTCAAATACATATATGGAAAAAAAGAATTCTGAGCTCTTATGACAGTCATCAAAAGAAAAATTCCAAGAAACGGAAATTAAAAAAATATATATATGACCTTCTAGAAATCTAATATAAAGGAAAGCTCAAAAGATAAAAGTTACAGTGGTTTCCTACAAAATTAATGTTAGCCATATAGTTTTTAAATTATCTTAACATTTTAATATTCAAGAATCTATTTTTGGATTTTGAATTTGGCTAAACACTTCACATCTAAATCGCATAATTTTGTTATAATCTGTGGTGCTTCACATTTCTTTTCAGGTTTTTTCATATTTATTTTTCCTCAGGACTCCTCCAAATATATTTTAGAGTCACGTAAGTCTTGAAATCAACAGAAATACTGTTAACCAAATAGTAATGCCACATCCAAGTTCATAAATTCTCAGAGAACAATCACCAAGTACTTGATAGTCATTTCTCATGTCAGGTCTATGCTACATTTTTGCTTTTACGGCAACTAATGGTTCACTCAATCACAGCTGGAAGAAAATTTAAAATTCAAGCTAACAAAATTCATATCCTCGCATATCATATTAAAATTATATGCTAAACAACTAATAGATTTGGGGGAGCAGGAGATACATGTTGCAATAACATATTAATGGGAGATAAATGAAGAATTATTCAGAATCAGAAATATTTATTTTTAGTGAAGTTAAATTGTTTTCAAGTCAGAATGAGACGACAAATATGTAGTTGAGAAATAACAAGGCACTAAAATCCCTGTTCACCAATAAATATTCTGCTAAGAGAAAAGCTTTTTCCCTTCTGGAAGTAGAAATTATTGAAGGTCCTATAAAGCAGGAATTATCAAAACACAGCACAGTGTTTTCACACAGGCTTTCCACTTGAAACCTCCAAATAAGTAAAATATGCCTCCTCACTTTCCAGACTGTGTGATCCGAGGCTCCTGGTGTGAATACGAGGCTCCCTCAACCCATAATCATAAAACCTCACACTAAAGGGGGATTCCCTGTCTAAGACTTGCTAATTATCAGCAAATCATAGAGGCTTTCCCAGATATCTTTTTTCTTCTCCCCTGCACATCCCCAGAACCTTCTCCCTGTTACTTTCGTCATCAGGAGAGGACACTGTCTCATAACCAAAGGAATAAGACGAAGGTCTCGCCCCAAATGTCCATCGCTCACCACGGGGTTTGACTGTGCAATCTTCTTGCCAGGCTGACTAACCTTCCTTGGCTTCCTTGTGCCAGAGAACGATGTGATTGACAAGTCTCAAACCAGAAAAAGAGATCTGGTTTCAAAGCAAATAGACATGTTAGTACATTATCTTATTGTGGTAAATGGTTTTATTAGTCTTCTATTGAGGAAAGAACACCAGAATGGTAAGATTAATAACAAATTAATGAGAACCACTCCTAAGCCTTTTGGAGGAGTACTACCTTAATCAGAAGAGGGAACAAAGATTTATTTGAAAATGTCTACAGGGCTTTAAAACAGAAAATTTTTATGGAAAAAAAACTTTTTCTTTTACATCTGCATATATATAAAGATATGACTAATAAGTTAAAATTTGGCTATTTTAAGAGAGTATTTATTATTGCAATGTCATTGCCTAATTTATTTTAAAATCTTTTTATTAAATTTCAAGGCTTGGTCTGTCTAAAATTACTGCACTTCTGGATTATCACACAACCATCATCAGACTCCACCTACTTAAACTCTAATATATTGAAATTTGTTCCCTGAAAACAAGTGTATCTCCATTAAATCTCACTTTAAATATCTTTGCTTTCCACAGTTCAGTGATTTTTTTCACTGTCTATAAAAGAGTATTATACTGTTTTAATAAAGCAAAAAAATATATTTTAGCTTAACTACTAAAGGAACCTGTATTATACTGGATATCATAACAAAACTATACTTGCATCTCTTCAAACATAATACCTAGAATGCTTTTGTGTGCATGTTATTTTTTGCTATATTTTGTTTAAAGGGTGAACACAATATTCCAGTGCAACTGGAGAGTTTAGTACCCACAGAAAACCACATCCACAATTACAAGCTTGCGTCTCCTCTGATTCAATTTACATAAAGAATTCCAAAAACCTCTCTGAATAAAAAATGCTTTTTAAACTTATTTTAAATACTTTACATAGGTGTATTAAAGCTTATATGTGTCAAAATAAAATTACTGAAAATGAGACAACATGTTTTAGCCTAAACTTATTGAATTTGGAATCAGAAGTCCTGGATTCAACTCCTGCTTTTTCCATTTACTAGATACATGATTCGGCTGAGTTGCTTAAACCTCTCTGATCCTAGTTACATCATCTGTAAAAATAGAGATGATGCCTGCACTGTTGTGAGAATTGAATTAGAAGGCTAGCACTTCTGGCCATGTAACCTTGGGCAATTCACACTGTGTTTCATGACCTTAGTTTCCTCGTAGGTAAAATAATAGTGATTATAAATGTATCTACCTTATAGGACTGTTGTTATGAGTAAATGAGATAATTTGTATAAAGTGCTTAGAACCACGCTTGGTACATAGAAAGGACTCAGTAACCATCACTATTTGTATCGTTGTCATGATACAGGGAAAATGCAACAAACAGTGTCCTGAAAGGAAAACAGACAGGCTTTACAGCCATCAGAGCTGGGCCAGAATTCAGGTCTGAAATGCCTCCAGCCCACGGCACTTAAGGGGCACTTGATTAAATACCTACCTGTTATTATGGCAGCAGGTTCTCAATTCAGGTGAGTCAACTCTAAAAGGGAGACTGCTCCTTTCAAACTGTCAAACCCCAGTAAGAAATTTTCTCAAGAGATGGGGCATTCTGCTGAAGCTTTTAGAAGACACAAACTATAACTTTATCTCTCTAGACTAAAAGAAAATCTAAACACAATAACATTTAAGTTCATTGATTTAGTTCTTTATGGGGTCAGAAAAAAATGTCAAGATCTATTAAAAACACTCAAAACCTCTGGGAGCTGGGACGGATGTTGGAATTCTTTCAAACCGTGGAAGAAATGATTCAGGATGCAGAGACGTGCTAGGAGGCTCCTAATGAAACTCGGCTCACATTCCTTATGTGCTGGATCCTGGAACGGCTTTTGCTTCGTCCCAGATGGTAGTTTAAATACATTTCAAACTATTGTTGGTTTATATAGTACATGACAGAAGATAATTTAAACACAATGTCCCAATTGTATATTTGTTTTGGGTATAACACTTACTGTGTGTGCAATAAATACCCCACTACAAAAATAATAAAAAACGTTTGTCTTGTACATAAATCATTCCTTGCTTTGTGGCAGCGACTGGAAAGTGTGGATTAAACACATGTGATACTTTTTTTTTAAAGTTCCTACTGAGGATCTCTGTCCAGTTCAGTTCTTTTATGATTTAAATTGATGTGGTTTATACATAAGGCATATATTATCCCTTATATTTGATTTATAGAAATAACTACTTACACATAGCTCTAGTATCAGTTTTTTTAAATGTTAAATATTATAAACTAACATGCAACAAACAAGAGAAATTCTGAATATGGTAATTTTTCAATATCATTAAATATACAACATAACTAAAAGATGCAAGTCTGGTTTTCAAATTAAAGATTCCATTTTTACTAAATCTCCACAATAAAACTAAGTTGCTCAGAAACTTTGAGAGAATAAAAGAAGCACTTGTTTTTCCCCATTGGAGAATATACTTTTCACCTGGAAAAACAGCTGATCAAATTAAGACTGTGCAGGGTAATGGAAGTGAGAGGCCTGGATTACAGTACTGGCTCTGCCCGTCACTGGCTACAGCAGGTCATTCCACTGTCAGAACCCCACTTCCTTTACGTGCAAAATGAGGACCTCGTCTATAAGGCCCTTCTAACACCACATGCCTGTGACTAGGCCTTCCAGTGCTCTATTCTATAAGGATACAGGCTCCGGAGCCCATCTGTTCTGTTCTAATCTAAACTCTGCCACTTACCCAGGCAAGTACCTTCACCAAGGCATTTAACCTTTCCTTGCCCTATCTCCTTGCTTTGTAATTCATGACAAATCATGCAATATGAATACACTGGTCTACCTGGGACAGAAAAGGACCTGAAAGCATCATAAAATTTTGCAACATCATTAAAACCACTAGGGAAAGTGATTATGTTTGGCCCGATGTTTACTGTAACTACATCAGACATACCATCTAGAAGAATAAATATATACACACACAAAATAACATTAGACACATACATCATCACTATTACTCAAGTGTTGTGAATAATGGCAAAAATATAACATATATGTCCTCCATATGTTTATTTACTTATATATTCTATTATTTTGTATAGTCTACTTGAAATTTTGAATAAATATGCAGCAATCTTACCTAGTGGAAAAAAAGACAGACCTGGTTTCCAAACACAAGGCTGCCATTTACCAATTCTATGAGCACTCAACTTCCTCAGCAGCCTCATCTGAAGTACGGATACTGGCATAACAATAGCCACCACGTTGGGTTACTCAGAAGATTAAGAAGAAAACATGATAAGGAGCCTACACTACCTGCTCTCTGTGAGTGCTCCCTAAATAGTAGCAATCAACTTCTTAGCTGGCTGAGTCCCTATGCTTAACTCCTCATGGCAGCTGTTTGCAGGTAAGGTTGTCATGTCTCAGTTGGTAATGGAATATATGTTTTCTCTTCAATTCCAAAAAAAAGACATGTTCATTATGCTTATCAATTCATGGAGGACACTGTGCTCAGCAATGGAAAGTCAAAGAACAAGCATTGACCCTTTTTGCTGAATGTCATCGGAAGTTTTAACAATCAACTAGTAGCTAACATTCATTGTTTGCTTACCATGTGCCAGGCACTATTCTAAGTGATTTACAAGTTGTCTAATCCTTACAAAGACCACTTCTCGCAACTCCTTTCCTATCACACTATCTTCTTAACTGGTCTTCCTTCTTCTGACCTTGCCCTACCTAGTCGATTCTCAAACTAGCAGCCAAAACGTTCTTGTTAAAACAGTCAGATCACATTAGTGCTTTCCCAGAACCCTCCAATGCTTCATCTCACTCAAGTCATAACAATGACCGACAAGGACCTGCAAACTCTGGGCCCCGTCACCACTCCGACCTCATCTCCCCTTGCTCACTTGCCTTGCTCCAGCCACAGTGACTCTGAATGTTCCTCAAGCAAGTCAAGCACATTCCATGTTGGGGTTTTGCATCGGCTGTTCCCTCTGCCAGAAAGGCTCTTCCCCTAGATACCCTCAGAGATGGGACCCCTACCTCCTTCAGGTCTTTCCTCAAGGGTCATCTTCTCCAAGAGATCTTCCCTGACAACTTTATTTAAAACTGTAACCTCCCCCTTTCTCCACTCCTGACCTGGCCCCAGGATTCCCCATCCTCCTTCCACCAATTAACACACTACACATTTTCCTTATATTGTTCAGTGTCTATCACCCCACCCCACCTCATCCAGCATGTAAGCTCCTTGGGACGGGGATTTTTGTTTATTTGTTTAGGGCTGTATTTCCAATGCCTAGAAAGTCCTGGAACATAGTGTGTATTCATAAATTAACTCTTGAATTAATGAAAAAACCCTAGAAGATAGACCATTTGTATCCCCACTTTACAGGCAAGAAAAATGGAAAGGGTCTTTCAACTTGTGGTAACTTGTAGAGGCAGGATTAAAACTCACACTCTGGAATGCACAATTGCTCACTATGCTATTCTTCCTCTCAAGATAAAGTTCATGGTCCCTTACCGTGATACACATAACCATCCATAAACCGGCCAGGCCCATTTCTCCAGTCTCAGCTCCCAGCCCTCCAACAACAGAGCTGCTTGTGGTTCCTGGTGCATGCCACATCATCTCACCCACCTCTGCCTTTGCTAAAGCCAGTTCTTCAGCCTCAATGTTCTTCCCTTCTTCTTCTTTCTGCTATTTCCCTAGCTTCCTGAACCCACATTTCAGGATTTGGCTGGGAATGTAAGGGAAGGAAAGACTGTCCATCTTCCTGAAGGAGATTCTGGAGTGAGGTGCCCTCCTCTGGACTATCATAGAACCCTGCACATGTTCCCACAGCTAGACTTCCCACGTTGTATTAAAACAATATACTAATGTTTGTCTTCCCCATAATCAACTAATTAATTAGTTTACCCTTAGAATCTAAAGTAATACATAGCATAGGACTGATATTCAATTAAGTTTAAACTGCATGATGGCTACAGAAACCCACTAGAAAGTTTATGTGTTTAGGATGTGGGAGGGAAACCTTTGCTACCAACAATATCATATGTACCATTCTTGTTCCAAGGAGAACACTCATTTATGTATTCACTCAGCCAACACATTTAGTTGAACCTTCTGTGAGAAGTACTGTGTCAGACTCCACTGCACCATGAAGATGAAGAAGATAAGTCTTCCTCCACCTGAGCTACCTCCAACTAGGAGCTAACAATCTCATAGTAAATTTAGTAAATTTATCTCACAGTAAATTTCACATGCATGATATTAACAAAGTACTACCAAGACTGTGACACATGAGCTATCACTTCAGGCCCTAGTGAGAAGGAAAGATGATATGAAGGAAGTGGTATTTAGCTTAAACTGAAAGAACTGGGGGTATTGTAACATTTATATTTCATATCAAAGGAAAAGAATATTCTTCTTAAACCAAATCTTACAAGATGGACTACACCGAAATTCCTCTTTTCCATCCAATTATAAGCATAATTGAGTGTTTCTAAGTGAAAATTTTACTGTGTGCTGGTAAAGTATCCAAAATCTCTACAACTGACCCCAGGAATGGGGGAAGGCAGAAAGACTAGAAGAACAGAGCCTAGTCATAGCTGCCATCTTGGAGGTAGCAGAAAGGGAGCCTGTAAACAATGGCCTCTCCAGTTTTATAACATGGGCTGGAAAACACTGGTCTAGCTCTGGCACCCGCCTCCAAGTGGACTTCTGATGGGACTGTCTCTCTGTTTAAGTGAAGATCCAAAATCATTAAAAAATGAACAAACCGTAGTCAAATCACCACGAAGAACTTCTTCACTGGTTTCAAACAGAAGAGAATATAAAAACCAAAACAAAAAAATTAATATATCTACTTCTGCCAAATATGAAACTAATCAATGTTTCTAAGAAAAAAATATCACTGAGAAAACACTGAATACCAGTATGCTTACACCAAGCATGTACTAGAGTCAAATGCAATATTGTTCAGTGCAAGCCTGCATCTCCTAATAAAATTAAGAATCAAAAACAAGCAAGCATACAAAACTATAGAGGAGGAGTCAGCCAACTATGGCTCGTGGGCCAAATCTGTCCTGCCGCCTGGTTTTGTAAAAAAAAGTCTTATTGGAACACAGCCACATTCATTTATTTACATATTGGCTATGGCTGCTTCCAGCCCACCATGGCGGAGTGAAGTAGTTGTAACACAGGCTATATGGCCCACAAATATTTGGCCCCTTGAAATATTTACTCACTGGTCCTTTACAGAAAAAGTCTACAGATTGATGGATGAAGCTAATAATATAAATCTTTTATTTGTGACTGGTGTAGCTGATATAATACATTATTTCATGTCTACAGAAAACTTTTAATTATACAAACTTTTCAGAACATTTTCATTTAATAAATATAAATTTATTATTATCATATGGTGATAATGCCGTCATCTGTTCACAAAGATTTAAGATTTTAGTTTTTAAAATCTATAGCTACTCAGAATTTACTACAAACAAGTAAATAGTAAACTGCTGTGTAAACGTGCATTTGTGTGTATTTATTTTCTTAAAAGTTTCAACTTCATTGCAGAAGCTAACAGCTAGGCTAAAAAATTAAAACAAGCATAACTGATCATTTGTTATGAATAATTTGTTTGTAGAATGTCAAAGTTTCTGGTTGAATAAATTCCAAATTCCTTCAGTTATGAAACAATTATTTAGTGAGTAAGCTGTAAAAAATGTTATTAATTTTGGTGCATTAGAATACGTAGTTTAGACTCCAAAAACCAGCTCAATGCACTACAACTCCAGTTTTAAACTCAAATCTCGGGCACTCAGATATTTTTATCTCTTCCCTGTTCTCAAAAGGACTTGGGCCATGGAATCCTGAAAGCCTTCAGTCTGCTTTCCCTAACTGCAAACTCCCCACTGTAACAAAACTTCTACAGGGCTGCTAGAGAATTCTTTGTTAAAAAGAAAAATCTAATTCTATTACTGTCTAATCTCTTTTAATGGTTTCCCGCAGTTCACACAACAAAAGTCAAAACTCCTTCACTGGGCATCTGAGGTCTTTCAAAATCTGGCCTCTGAGTCATCTGCAAAACCACCATTTTGCACACGTTGTCCTCACTTCCTGGACTACCCTCCTGCCCTTCTCTGCCAGCTAAGCCTACACATCACTCCTCCAAGAAGTTAACCTGATGTTTCCCCTGTCTTCTCCAGGAAGATTCAGTCCTGTGCTGTTGTGTTTCCACAGTTCCTGGTAATCAGAGCTCAACGACTGTGTACCCAGTAGACTGTCAGCTCCTTCATAATCGCCTTTCTGCCTCTGAAGTCCAGCACATTTCCTCATGCAAAGTCCAGACTGACCAAAAATCTGCTGCATGAAGGAAGGTAGCACGGACAACCAACACAATAAATCAAGGACGACACAGTGGATCAGAAGCTGAATTCTGCAGACAGGTCCAAATCTCAGCTCCACCACTCACTGTCTTTGACATTATGCAAGTTACTAAACATCTTCAGGTTCGAATTCTCCTCATATACAAAACAGAGATAAACACAACATCTACTGTGTATGGTTGCAAGAAGATTAAATAAAATAATGCACAGAGAATATTCAGCACAGCGCCTGATATGCAGTAAGACAGCTATTATGATCATATGCACAGCTACCTTCATCCACTTTGTATTAAGATATTGCTTTTTTCACGAAATAAAATAACCAAAGGACCCCAAAAGGCATCCAGGAATCCACTAAAATCTTGATAATCACAAAAGTCATATTGGTGCACCAAGGGCAAACCTGGAAATTCAGAATGTACACAAAGGAAAAAACTCACCAGCCAAAGATAACAGTAGTTGGTATTTTCATCATGTGTTATTAATACAATATTATAATGTTTAAAACAAACATTCATTCATCATGTTTTCCTTCAAGAATTTCTCTCTAAAGGGTTTTTTTAATGAATAGTTTACATATTTAAAGTTTCTTATCAAGATGGTTTAATAGACTCTTATAATTGTAATAATTACATATGTTCTAGAACCCTCATACAGAGCATAAACACAAACACACAGTCCTATTCATCAGCATGACTCACATGGATATGCCAGTCTCATTACAGTCAAAAGTGTATAAAATATGAAACATATGGTACGAAAAGTCAAGACCAGCTAGAGTTGTTCTTCAGCAAGATGAAGTTTCTTAGAATTTTACAAAAACTTTGCTTTTAATTTTATAACGACTAAAAGAAATCATTGGACTTACAGAACACAGAAGGCAAGCAGAGCAGCGTGGTGACTAACTACAGTGCTCATCACAAGTTTTAAAACGTTACTCATAACAATCTGCCATTCTGACACTTGCATCAATTAAAGCAAGTCTGAAATGATGGCAGCCAGCATGAAAATGCATTACTCCTAAAAGAAATCAAGTTACAGTACATTCTGTACAAATATTTGTGATTAACACTGAAATTAACTAAATATTTGCCAATAAAAGACACTATTTCTTGAAGAAAGATCAGCTATTTTCAGCCACATATTCATGCTAATTGTGTGTTATTCTTATTACATTAACATTTAATAAGAGATGATGAGAGAATCAGAGAATAAAGTATTAACATTCATCCCATAAATTTCTATTTGTAGTGCTATTTGTGAAGGGTAACCATATGTTGAGTGTTTAATGGCACCATTTAAATGGTAAAAATACTACTATAGAATTGAGTTTGTGTCACACATGAAAGATAGAAAGAAAATTCTTTAAAAAGAGTCAAAAAAGGAATAAGTAGGATTCTAATGTGTATGTTAATTTTTGTCATTATGGAAATAGGTTCATGATTATTAGAATTTTTTTGTTTGCATAACTGCACATATTACTGCACACATGTGGTTAGTTTTTCTAATTCACTCTCTGGGTATGTTCCATAGCGGTTCCCACCTTAAGTCTGCGGGCTCCAATCTAAAATCGCACCCTGCTCGTTCTCTAGATTTCCAGACTTTGTCTCCTGCCCCCAAGTGACTCATGATAACCTAAGAAGAGTGCTGCCTTCCTCTCCACTACATGAAATGCACTGTTGGGAAACCTTATTGATAGCTCCATCACTTCTCTCTCAGTTCCTTCAGGGCATGGACTCTTCTACTCATCTTCAGTGTCTACTGCAGAGCATGGCGCCCGGCCCCTAACAGGCACCCAGTGAATGAAGGTGTTCATACATTTATTAGGTTGAACCACATGAAATTACCACTTCTGTAGATTAAAAATGGTCAAATAGTGGTCGTTCCATAAGGTCCAACTTAATATTTTTAGAAAATAATTATGAAGTGCATATTCTGAGGCAGGGACAGTTCTAAGCAATTTACCTATATCAACATACCTACTTCTCACAACAACCTCCTAAAGTAGGTACTCATTCTGATTTTGCAGATGTGGAAACTAAAAAAGACATGGTGTGGTTAAGTAAACTGTCCAAGGTCAAACGGCCATAACATTTCAGAATGGGGATTATGAACCACTATGCTATCATTTCTGACATTGATTTTTTTTTTTTAAGTGTATCCTCTGATAAGTTTTTTTTTTTTTAATTTTTTGTTTATTGCAGTAACATTGGTTTATGACATTGTAAAAATTTCAGGTGTACATCATTGTACTTCTATTTCTGCATAGATTACATCATGTTCACCACCAAAATATTAATTACAACCCATCACCACACACATGTACCAAATTATCCCTTTCACCCTCCTCCCTCCCCCCTTCCCCTCTGGTAACCACCAATCCAATCTCTGTCCCTATGTGTTTGTTTATTGTTGTTATTATCTACTACTTAATGAAGGAAATCATACGGTATTTGATTTTTTTAGAGCAAATAAACTCTGAAAGTTGAAGATATCAGCATAAACTTATGGTTTTAAAAATTAGATTTGCTAGTTGTTTCCACCCAAAGAGCCTAACCGCAGTGACACTCCAGGAGCAATGAGCACATCCAGAACTCTGATCTTGGTTTATAAATGCTATTTCCCCCAAAAGAAGCAGGAACACTGGCTGATCCCAGATCTAGTGAAGGGGCAAGCCTACGACATCATCTTGCTCTAAAAATCAACGAGGGACTCAAAGCTGTAAGTGGGGCATGTCAAAAGGGCAGAGGAGACGGTTTGAGGGGCTCCCACTTCACAAATTCAGGACAGTTTGACTATCAAAAATAATGACAGTAAAGGATTAGAACATATTTAATTTAAAGATAATCCTTGAGAACACAATAAGAGGAAAAAAGGTAGATAGGTCAGAGGAAAAAGCTCTTCTTTATAGAAAAATGGCAAATAATACATGTAAAATAAACAACAGGTCTTAAATCTCACCTTGGTGTAATAGTTAATTCAGGCAATGATCATTAGGAAATGCTAAAACCACTGAGAAGGTTGTTGGAGAAGAGAATCTTCATGCAGCCTGAAGGTATTTACCCCACAAAGCTGGTGAACAGACACCACAATGCTGGGCTTGGCCTCAAACCTTCCTGTGCTTCAACCTTGCGTGCCAGCAAGAACCACTGTGAATCAGATGCTTAGAGAAACCCTTCCTGGTAAGGCAGATGTAAAAACGCTGTATAAAAATTAAGTATCTTTTAAAGCATGGCTGAGATAGCAGGAAAGTAAGGGAGTTCTTCAGAGGACAATGCTGAAAAGACTGGAAAACTCTTCAGGTTATTGCCCACAGGCTGGGCTTTGCCCTGGAGTCAATGCCCAGTGGACTCAAACTTGGGTTTTGTGGGGCTTTTTTGTTTTTTTTTGTTTGTTTGTTTTGTGAGGAAGATCAGCCCTAAGCTAACATCCGTGCTAATCCTCCTCTTTTTGCTGAGGAAGACCTGCTCCAAGCTAACATCTATTGCCAATCTTCCTCCTTTTTTTTTTTTCCCCCCAAAGCCCCAGTAGATAGTTGTATGCCATAGATGCACATCCTTCTACTTGCTGTATGTGGGACACAGCCTCAGCATGGCCAGAGAAGCAGTGCGTCAGTGCGCGCCTGGGATCCGAACCCGGGCCGGCAGTAGGGGAGTGCGTGCACTTAACCGCTAAGCCACGGGGCCAGCCCCCAAACTTGGGTTTTAATGAGGCAAAGCCAGGAGTCCAAACAGGGTGAGATGTTAAGATCTGGGACATTCACACCAAGGTGGGACCCTTGAATGGCTGCACCCCCTGTGATGAAGCAGAAAAAGTCCCACCTTGCAGAGGGCGAGGATGGGGCCACACGTCTGTCTTGACTTTGGCATCAATGGGAAAATAAGCAAACGCTTTCCTGAGAATTCCTAACCACAAGCCCACAATCACTCAATTTGAGAATCAAAATTCACGCTACATGGGTTGCCAAAGAAGCCTAAATCAAAATTTAGTTTAAATTAACCCCAGATGATAGGGCTTCCAGGCATCTGGCAGGAGCAAATTCAAATTCTCTGTGAAGGAACATATTTTAAATCCAGGCCCCACAGGATTCCCAGAGATAAAGTTCAAAACAACATGAGCTCAAAAACAAGAACACCAACACTAACCAAAAGAACAATGGTTATAGCTAGATTACTAAAAAACCAAATAGACCTTAGAGCATTTGATACAGAGGTTAACACATACTGATTAAAGTTAATTCACCAGGAAGAATTAACAATTCTAAATATGCATGGACTCAATAACATAACCTTAATATGTATAAAGCCAAAACACAATTGCAAGATAAAGCAATAAATCCACCATCACAGTGAGAGATTTTAACACACCCATCCCAGTAATTAATAGACTTAGTGACCCTCCCCCCACAAAAATTGATAGGTTAAGTGAAAAAATCAGTAATATGAAAGCTTTAAACAACACAATTATATCTACTTTAATGGACATAAATCGATATCTGATAGATGAAAAATGAAAAATAGATGATAAATGAAAAACAAGGCAGGCCAATAAATGTGCTGGGAATGGTTAGCCATTTAGGGGAGAAAACACCTTCCTCACATCATACAAACACTCAACTCCTGATTTCCTTCCTAATCTTTCCTCCTGAAGATTTTCTCATCGTAGTACTTAAGAGTCAAAAACGCAGTCCTCAATGACCCTCTCTTTTCCTCCCACCCCACATCCAACCCATTTGCTTATCTTGTTGGCTCTACCTCTGAAATGGATCTAGAATTCTACCACTTCTCATCACTGCCACAGAAACTACCCTAGCCCAAGCCACCATCAGCTCATGCCTGAACTACTACAATAGCCTTCTAACTGGTCCTCCAGATCCTTCCCTGTTGTCCTACGGTCTATTCTCCACCTAAAATGTAAGTCACATCACGTCAGAAACATATGCTCAGGTCTTTCCAATGACTTCCCATCTCCCTCAGAGGAAAAGCCAAAATCTTGATCAAGGCCTACAGGTTTTGGCCCCACACCACCTCTCTGATCTCATATCCCACCTGCTCCCCTACACTCATTCCGCTTGAGGCGCACTGGCCTCATTTTTGCTCCTCAATCATGTCAAGCAAGTTCCCATCTTCAGAGCACTGCACATGCTGTTCCCCTGCCTGAAGGCTGATCCCTCACATATTCGCAGGGCTCATCCTTTCACTTCCCTTAGGCCTCTGCTCAAATGTCAGTTGTACAAACGGAGCCTTCTCTGACCATCAACCTACAGAAAAATAGTACACACGCCTCTTCTCCCATCACTTTCTATCCTATTACACATCCTTGCTCTTTTTCCATAGCACTTACCACTGTAGGACAAATGTATATATTTTGTTTGTTTCTTTCTATATGCACATATATTTAATATGTATGAACAATTACATATCATATATAAATCACTGTGATTTATAATTAGTAGGTGCTCAATAAGTAGTAGGTGTTGTTATTTTTTATTTTTGGAGACACCTTGCTGCTGTATCTCTCTCTAACGATCAAGCCCAATCACAGTGCAGGGCCCTAGAATACTGCTTGAGAAAGACAGTCGCCCTGGTGAGGCTAAACGAAATTCTTGGAGTACAGCTTCAAATCTATTTTTTCTAGGTGAGTTCAGAGTCCTAACATTAATCAATGATTCCATTTATCACCACTGTAGGGGAGCTCTTATACATATAATCAGATGAAGAACATATTGACAGAGCCAATCATTTAAAGGATCCTTTTGAAATTCAGATGTCATTTGAAACATTAATTTTGTATACTTTGGGAAAAAACTGTATTGACCACAAACAAGCTTTCACACATAGCATATTACAACTCAAAATATTAACTTTGACTTAAGAAAAGAAACTGGATTAAAAAAAAGACCAAAGACCTTAACAGACAGCTCACCAAAGAAGATATACAGATGGCAAATAAGCATACGTCATCAGGAAAATGGAAATTAAAACAACAATGAGACACCACTACCCACCAATTATAATGGCCAAGATCTGGACCGTTGACACCACCAAATGCTGGTGAGGATGTGGAGCAACAGGAACTCTCTCACTTACTGTTGCTGGGAACGCAAAATGGTGCAGCCACTTTGGAAGACAGTTTGCTGGTTTCTTACAAAACTAAATATACTCTTCCCATACATTCCAGCAATCATGCCCCTTGGTATTTACCCAAAGGAGCTGAAAACTTATGTCCACTCAACAACCTGCACACAATGCTTATAGCAGATTTATTCATAATTGCCAAAACTTAGAAGCAACCAATATGTCCTTCAATAGGTGAATGGACAAATAAACTATGGTACATCCAGACGATGGAATATTATTCAGTGTTAAAATGAAATGAGCTATTAAGCCTCAGACATGGAGGAACCTTAGTGCATATTACTGAGTGAAAGAAGCCAATCTGAAAAGGCTACACACTGTATGATTCCAATTATATGACATTCTAGAAAATGAAAAACTATGGTGACAGTAAAAAGATCAATGGTTGCCAGGGGTTGGGGATGGGGGGTGAAACGGACAAACAGATGGAGCACAGAGGATTTCTAGGGCAGTGAAAATACCCCGTATGATACCATAATGATGGAGACATGTCCTTACACATCTGTCCATGACAAAGACAGAACTGAATTTCTGTAAAATAAAGTGAGAGAAATTGAGGACAAAGAAGAGAAATTCAGAATACTTAGAGAAGGCAAGTAGATGCAAAGGAGATCAGAGAAGAGAGACCATGGGGATCTAGTGCAAGACAGAGACCTCTGGGGATGGATGACCAGGGAGCAATGAATGACCAATGAATTTCTACAAACTGTGACGTGTGACGGGGAGTTTCAAGCTCTTATATTTCACTGTACTCACTCTACAATCTCCCCTAGAAGTTCGTAAGCATCTGCCACAGTAACCACCTTGTGTTCACGGAACAGGGCAGCAGTAAGGCAAGACGGTTGTGGGTAGCGTGAGGCAAAGCAGTGTGGAGAGGGACAGCTGTCCCTCTCCTGTTCTGAGAGCCACGGCAAAGATCTGCGGGAGGGCAGAGAAGCAGGCAGCAGCATGGACTGACTCAAGAGAATGGTAGCTCCTCCCTGCTGATCTCAGAAAGCTGGAAGACTCAGGGGCATAGAGGCAGAGAGGCTACAAACATCTGGGGTACCACAGTGTGTCTCATCCACCCTGTTCTGGCTCACTGTCCTGGATCTGTGTTTCCCAGACTTTAAGACCTTTAAGAATATGATCTGTGGAGTCTAATTTGAGAAATATTAAGTAATCAGGTTAACCAGATAACTGTTGACACTTGTGTGATCAGTTGGAGCCAATAAAATATAATTTAAAACATAAACTACAGTACTAAAATTTCATAGAGGTACGTGGTTATAAGGTCGTGGGTCATTCACATGGCCCAAAAACATGGATAGTAATTTTGTTTTCTCAAATATACAATATTTCAGGAGTTTTTATGAAGAACTTAAGCCCATTCCCTCAAGAAACATATCTATAGACCCCTGGGTATAGAGATCCCAATATGAGAAACATTGTTCTGTATCACTTCTCAATCATAATGGACATACAGTCTATTTTCACTTCATAGGCATCCTGTCCTCCAATCCAACCACAGCCCTCAACTCACACACACTTCTATTTCTTCTAATCTGGTTTCTAAGCTAACCACTTAAGCATAATCACACTCTTACTTATTTCCAGTAATCTCTACATGCTCAAGTTGAGGAAGCTCTTGTGGAACAGTCATTCTACAAACTCTGTGTAAGGCACTATCCTACAGGCTGTGGTAGATACAATGAAGACTAAGATGTGGTCCCTCCTTGAGGAAACTACAGTCTGGTTGCGAAGGCCTGAGATAAACAAATTAATACATAGCCTACAAGATAATTCAGTACAGTGCTCTACAACTTGCACTTGTTTTACATTGCTTTGCATTTTCAAGATGTGTTTCATAAGTGATCCACATTTTATTATGTTATCTTGATTCTCAAATTAAGGTTTAAGAAACATGCTCAAAATCACAAGATTAAATACAGCACATCTTCCTGGAACTTCCCTTTCATGGATATTTGGGGTCAGGGGAGAGACAGTGCTCGAATGACAACTGTTAAGTTTTTAAAATTTACTTTATATTTTAAAAGATAAAGACATATTACAGAGAAGAATGCTAAACATGAATGATTTTTTCAAAATCAATCATGAGCCTTCCAAGAAGTTTCATTTGAGACTTTCTATGGACTACTAACGATTCCACGCTTAACTTGATGTAAAGAGATACAAAGGATGTCTGTTCTCTCAACTGCTATTCAACATTGTACTGGAGGTTCTAGCCACTGTGATAAGGCAATAAAGAGAAATAAAAGGCATTTAGATTGAGGAATGAAAAAGTAAAACTGTCTTTATTCACAGACAATATGATTATCTATATAGAACACCTAATATAGTAGAACTAATAATTATTTGGCAAGGTTGCATAATAAAATATTAGTATACAAAACCCAACTTATTTCCATACACAAGCAATGAACAATCTGAAAATTAAATAAAAAAACTTTTGCAATAGCATCAAAAATATGAAAGACTAAGGCATGAATCTGACACAGGCTGTGTTAGTCCTGTATGCTGAAAACTACAAAACATTGCCAAGAGCAATTAGAGAAGACATAAATAAATGGGTCAGAAGACCCAAGATTCACTGTTAAGGTGCCAATTCCCCCCAACTGATCTATAAGATCAATGCAATGTCAGTCAAAATCCCGTTTTCCTCTTCTTTTCTTTTCTGTATTTTTTTTTTTTTTTTTTGTAATTAACAAGCTCCAAAGACCAGGAAAAGGCAAGACTTAGACTGGGAGAAAATGTCTGTGAAGTATGTATTTGATAAAGGATTTGTATCCAGAATACACACACACACACGCAGTTTGTTACATATAAATTATACCTCAATAAAAATTTTAAAGTTAAAACAAATTAAATAAGGCAAACCCTAGTTTCAGATGGATTCTTATTTAAAAAGCGGTTTCAAGAAGCATGGGATTATGTGATCCTTTAAGGTCAGAGACTATAACTTCTGGTTTTTCTCTCCTTTCCATCAGGGACTGAAACCACACACACAAGTCTTAACAAATACAACAGAAGATTTGAATTGAGAAACACAATTATCTCACCAGCAAGAGTCTGGAAGGAGGATGCGCCAAGCCTGGCGGCTCGATAATTTCATCAAGGATGCTAGTTCCCTCTGTCCTTCTGCTTGGCCACCCTCAGCATTTTGGCTTTCCATTCTTAGGCTTATCACCTCATTGTCAGAGAACGGCTAACGCTTCACATTCTCCTGAAACAGCCTCCAGAGCAGTGAGCAATGACGGATGAGAGGAGTCCTCACTCCTGCAGCCCTCTACTTAGATGGAATAAGATCTTCCCCAGAAGCCCCTCGTGTCACCTGCCCAACACTCGACCAATCACTGACAAAGAAGACTAAGATTACCATAACTCTGGCTTCAACCAATTGGACACGTAGGGCACTGGGTGGCCCTGAACAAAATCGGGATTCTGTTAACAAAGAAGAAAAGAGGTAAATGACTATTTAGGAGGCAACTGAAAATGTCTTCTCGATTCTTGGCTAGTAATTTAAACAGAAACCCTGAACAGCTTTTCATATTACTGATGTACTTATTAACTCCCTATTCTCCATATTCTAGAAAAGAAGCATGAATATGAATGTTTATTTATTCATAGAGTCTCCCTAGTTTCAAAAAAAAAAGCATTTCTGGTGGTTTATAATATAATATGCTTAAAAAAAAAAAGGTTAAATAATCTAAGCCAAGTTCAAAGAAAGAGAGAGAGAGGGTGTGGCATAGGTGCTGGTAATTGTGAAGTGTACCAGAACACAGGGTTTGAAAACCCACTGCTGCCATTAAGCACAGTGATTTCTGACTCTCAAAGAAACAAAAACAAAAAAGAAACTATAAATAGTTTTTGATGTGGGCAATACAGAATATGAAAGAAATTTCTTTGCAACGCTTATATCATTTCATCAGACTAGTTTTACTTTTACTAATACCATTTTCTAATACCATCTTCTTCAGAGAAAACAATTAAAATTAGTTCACATTCTCTGTGCAATAGGGCACTACTGTTGGGTTCAGTGTAAGAAGTCTCATATTTATTCTACGGAGGATGAGAAATCCTGGCTCAGAGTTTTCAATGTGTTATAGAATACTGGGAATTGAATATGGATGTGGATGTGGATTTTAATCAGTCTGAAACTTTCAGTAAAGGTTTACCCTGTGTAATTTCAAAAAAATTCATCAACGAAAGTTCCCTAGACTCAAAACTTTAACATATGTCATAGCTGAATGCTCTGGGACATGTAAAAGCCAAGCACAGCGGCATTGCAAAGAACACAGCCTGGGACTCAAAAACTCAAGCTTGAATCCTGACTCTGTCACCCACTGGCTGTGTAAACACAACCTCTTAAATCTCCCTGAACAACCTCTTGAATCTCCCTGAACAACCTCTTGAATCTTCCCAGTACTCAGTTTACTTTAATCACATCTATGAAACGATAGAGTTGGACTGTTCGGTCTCTGCGATCTTTTCAAGCTTTAACACACAAAGACACTGCCAAAGGGGCAAGACTTAGAAAAAGGACAAAAATATTTAAATGGACATACTTCAATTTCTGGGAGTTTTTTCACATGCATCCAGATGTCAAAGGATGTTGTTTAGTAATGTTTTAAAGTCTGAAAATTCCTTTTCTATCGATTTCAAAATTTGTTACTTGTCCCCAAAACAGAGAAAATCAGGCTCTAGGAGTACATTTTTCCCCCAATTCCTTGTATAAAGATTGATACATTCAATCTGATGAAATCTAACAGCAAAGCAACTTCCAGCTTAAGATCCCAACATCAACATTCAATCCATGTTCATGTAACAAACACCAACATCCTGAAAGCCTTCAATTAATTCCCTTAAATCTCAAGCCTGACATTAAAGGGCTGAAGAATGAAACAATGTACACACAATTCCAATGACCGCGCAAAGAAAAAACCATAATAAACTAAGGGGAAAAAATAAGTCTAGCATTAAAATATTAAACTAGAAACGTTCAGTGTAAGATTTACTCCCTTAAAGATTGGCATATTCACTCAACATTCTAAAAGTAATTATGCATAACCTGAAATTATCATTAATGATTCCTGTCTTACTTCTGCAGACTAATTTATGCACAATGGAATGTATCTGAATCATCCAAAAAGTAAGCAGATACAATCACTGTAAGTATCACATAAATGCTCAGCAGAGGAGCACTCCAGAAAGGCTCCATCTCCAACCGTGGATAACAAGCTACTTAAAAAACAGTTAAACACCTCTCATGATTTTTCACAAGGGTTTTCCAACAAAAATTATTCTCCTAGGATAATATGCAAGTCCTTTAATGCTGAATGACTTTCAAAATCTAAGATATTAAACAAACAAACAAAAGGAGAAAAAAGCCTCAGTCTAGCTGGGATCCTAGCCAATGAAAACTGCACTTCATGGAAAAGAAAGAAGCTCAGGATCTCACAGTGAGGATGGAAACAATCACCCCAAACACAGATCCGCGTGGGTATTATTATGCAAATCACAGAGTCCTGAAGAAAGAGGAAGGCCTTGGTCCTGGGGGGAGTGAGCAGAGGTGACCACCTTGAGTCCCATGAAGGACACACGCCCGGCTAGACAGTGAGGGTTGGGAGAACCCTGACGTTGTCTCCTTCATCTCATGACAACGCTCTCAGAACTGAAGTTGTAAAGGTTTTTTACTTTGAATTTAGGGCCCTTCAGGCTTACTTCCTTTCATATTAATATTTGAAGCATTGTTACAACTTATGACATCTACTCTATATTTTTCATTACCGAATACCATAACCAAAATGACCATATGTAGTTACGCCATATGTAAAAGCATACAATGTATATCAATTTGCCAAAGTTATGTATTTAAAAGCTATTGATTATACATAGTAGTTATCAAATACCTACATTTGATAAGGTATGTGAAATCAACAGAAAACTCTTTGAGGCAGGAGCTACTCAGACAAGAGTTAACTCAATTAAGAGTGTAAAGCTATAAAGTACAAAGACATCCAAGCAATCTGAAAAACAACCATAATATACTTTTAAATCTTTGTTGAATAAATATCTTCACTTCCTGTGCACAACTTTAATCTATTGTTTAATTCCGGGTCAAAATGAAGTAACCCAAATATGCACTCTGTTATATAAAAGGTCCAGAGGATGAAATTACATCTCTCTCTAATAAGGTCCTTTGAAATCCTATATGAGAGTAACTTAAGCAGCCAAATTATTTTTCTTCTGTAAATGCTGACTGAGCAGTAAATAACAACTAGGAGAAAAACAAACACGTAAAATAAAGTGTTTCACACCTTTGTTGAGCTTTCTTATGTGACCTCGACCTACAACAACTCTAGTACAAGCTCAAATGCAATCATTTCCCCAACCTCTAAATATAGCAATAGTTCAATGCAGTTTTCAGGAGGCTGATTTTAATTTCCAGATGTTAAGAAGCTGTATACAAAAGCATTCAAATTTTAGTGTTGATGTTGAAACAAGTTAAAAAATCTTATTTCCAAACAGTGCTGTTGTGATGGCCTTAGCCGGATAAGGTGCTTAAGCCTCCGTTTCTGCATCTGTGAGATCAAGGGTTTGAAGAGTAATCTCTCAGGGTCCTACACCTGTAAAGCAAGTCCTCCAGCCCTCTGCATCAAGCATGCAAGATGAAAAGGAGACAGACTGGGCACGACATTTAATGTAAAAGAAATGCAAGTGTGCTTTTGAACCCTCCTCAAGATCTTGGTGTAGAAAAACCAGTGCAGACTCTAGGTCCCACCTCCGTCCCTTTTTAATCATTAGACTGACAAACAAACACCATGTATTTTCTAGGACTCAGTCTGCCCCTTTCACAGCATTTCTGGTGTGACAGATCTGAGAATTAAAGAAAATGTTAATAGAAAAGAACACGGACACAATCAAATTTTTCTTCTTCTCATGTATTAAAACTCAAAACATTTCAAATTTTTTTGTCGAAGGCCCGAGCCAGGGTGGAGGACTGAAGAATAAATAAAGCCCTTTCCCAGCAGAATCGCCCAGCAGTTACTATCAGCTTAGGAGCCAGACTGCCTGGGTAAAAGTCCTGCTCCCTCCCACTAGCTGGGTGACCCCCACCTACACACTGGGGTTTAGTATCAGCGCCCACCTCGTCGAGCCATAGTGAGAGTTAAAGGACCAATATACATAAAGCACTTAGACAACCCACGGCACACAGCGAGGACCACATGAGTGTTAGCTGTGAGCACTGGGGGCCCACAATCTAGACCCAACCCACCGTCCACATGCGGCATCCACAGCACTTAGGGGAAAGCGATGAAAGCCAAGCAGTCAGCAGGCGGTCTTCATTCTTTCTGTTTTAACCTCCTTTGCTCCTTGCACAGTCCTTCTCCCACCTTGCTACCCTGGCTCCTGCCAAGAGAACTGACATGAACTTCTTACCATATTAACCCTTACAAGGTACCTGTATCCTGAAGAAGTCTCAGAGGCGCCCATCTTTAATCCAAGAAGATACAAAATGATAGAATTTCCTGTACTTTTGAGACAAGTACTTTTCTGGTCTGACTCTACTGTCAAATCTGACCCAATCACATCTAAACAAACAGACTCTTCTTTTTGTTGGATGTACTGATATCCAAAGAAAACAGAGCAGGCAGTTTCTTCCAAACATGAGAGGCTTTTTCAACAACTTACGAAAGTGTTTTTTCTTGTCATTCCTTAATGATTTCAGTGCAAAAAAAATAAACTTTCAATGTTAACACATAGTCTTAAGTTCTAGTCAATGTGACCCACTTTGCTAAGGGAAAGCAGAAAATGTCTCTCAGTAATCAATGTACTGAGTTCTAGCAGGTCACCTACCATTTTTTAAAACAATGGCTATTGCTAATGTTCTTTATATGACTTAAACCCTTAATCCTACCATGCTTCCATCTACTTCCTGAGCTTGTGTGAACAAATGTACTTCCCTCCTAAATCACTAAATAATCGAATGCCATCAAGGGAGAGCACCTTGGAATACGCGAGGATATACACAGTCTCTAACATTTTCAGAATCAGCCCCTTCCTCATGCCAACGTTATCATTCTGACCTCCACTAAACCCCATTAACTATCTCTTCTGGAACAACTTGAGTCTATTCTCCACTGCGTCCTTCTGCCCTGTCATCAACCCCATGCAAGCCTCCTCTTGTGAGGAAAGGACCTCTCTTCAATGACTGTTCTGTTTCTCTTCTTTAAACTCATGAGCTTACTCTTACTTCCTTGTCATCTTCTCTGTATGGAATCTCTGAGCTGTCTTTTCTCGCCACAACTCTAATGGGACTGGATTCTGAAGTGCCACCATGACCTTCTAATCAGCAAATGAAACAGCCTTTTTCTCAGTCCCCATTCTGCTTGATCCCTGAAATGTCAGACAGGGATGACCGATTCCTCCTGGAAGTTATCTTCGTCGTTGGCTCTGAAGACAGTGGTAACCTGATCTTCCTTTTGTTTCTCTATCTCTTCTGAGTCTCTCCTGATCCATCTTCCTCCTTCCACCTAATAAACATGGGATTCTCCTAGGTTGAGCCTCATCTTTCTGCCCTTTTGACAGACATCATCTCCCCTTACACACAGGACCTCAAGGAAAATACTGTTCTGCTCTCCATGGCCAGCCTAGACAGCTCCTCCACAGCACAACAGAGCTTCACCAGTTGCTAGTTGAACATGTTCTCAAAAGTTCTAAATTCAGACACGTCCTTCTCTGTCCTGAAGCCACTGACACCTGCTCCTGAAGTCCCTTACTCTAACTCCTAACCTTGAAACTCCAGGATAATCCTTGCCTTTTCCTTCTCCCCATCCACCACTCACCCTTCCTCCCATTAACCCTGTTTGGTTAGTTACCAAGTTCAGCAAAGCTTCCTTTTCAAGTTCTTTTCATTGATTCTTTCCATGCTTTCTTTCCACTGTCACATCATTAGTTTAGGCCAGGAGTTGGCCAAGTATAGTCTGCAGGTTGCCACCTGTTTATGCAAATAAAGTTTTATTGGAACACAGCCATGTCCATTCATTTATGTATTGTCTATGGCTGCTCTCACACTCCACCAGCCGAGGTGAGTAGTTGAACAGAAATTGTACGGCCAGAAAACCCAAAATTATTTACTGTCTTGCCTTTTACAGAAAAAGTTTGCTGTCCCTGCGTCAGGCCCTTTTCAGCTCACACATAAACTGCTTCAAGGTCCCTAAACCGTTTTCCATGCCCAGTTTCACACCTTCACTAATCTTCTTAGCATCTGGTTAATTTTCCTAAAACAACATTTTAAAAATATTACTCCCTTACTCAAAAATTATGTGACTTTCCATTATGTCCAAGATAAAAGTCCAAAAAGACAGGGCAGTATCCTGTACATCTCCATACATCACGTAGTGACCAGCATCATGCTGGACACCAAGCAACATGTAAATACCTGAGCTTGGCTGCAAAGCTCTTTTAAGCCTGGACTCAGGAAGTCTCAGCCAGATTTCCCACTGCTCTGCGTCGTCACCCCCCAAAGCTTCTGCTTCAGTAATTCTAATCCATCCACGGTTCCTGCGCAGGCCTCAATGCCTTGAAGTTTGCACTCCTGATTCTTCAATTCCTGCTATTTGCCAGGCCAGGATAGGTCCTCTTGCGTCCATATGAATTTATCCTGCCTTTCAAGACCCAGTTAAGGGGTGGCCTAGCCTATCTAGAATTCCTCTCTTGACTTTTCTTAAACAGAGTTTCCCTGTTGATAACATAGTACTTATTATTCTATACTGTTAGCCTGGCAATGTTATTTTGTTTTCTTGCTTAAGTTCTGTATTAGCATGTCTTTGTCTTTTCATCCCAGTTCTCTCAAAATTTAGCATTAATATAGCATGTTATATTAAATGCTCAGGGAAACCTTCTGAAATATTTCGCAGGAAATAAGTATATAAGTATATAATAAGTCTATAAACCAGTAACTCATTGAAAGCAGACATAATATAGATCAGTGACTCTTGCTTCCTCCCAGAAGACATTTGTCCACATCTAGGGACATTTTTGATTGTCACCAAAGAGCGAGTTGGGGCGGGAAGGAGGTGCTACTGACATCTAGTGGGTAGATACCAGAAATGGTTCTAAACATCACACAAGGCACAGGACAGCTCCTCACGACAAAGAATTACCTGGCGCAAAATGTCAATAATGCTGAAGTTGAGAAACTCTGATGGAGATCAATTCTTTGCTAAGTTGTAACGCCTAGAAACATCACATCTACAAATACGGCAATGAGAAAATAATAAATACTTGTTGACTATTCTCTTCTAAATATTTATGGCTTTTTGTTACTTTGATGGAAAACACAAAGAAGTGAATGATGTCTCAATACCTATTCAGCTGTATGCTGCCTCTTTCGCCCCTGAGAGAGGTGAACCCAGCAACCAGTAACCCAGATATAATACGTGATTGTTGGAAAATTTGGAAGAAAGCACACTGAAGGAGGATTCACTGAGTGTGGCAACATACAGATGTGGCACAACTCATGCTTACAGGTGTCATGGTACAGGATCAAGCAGCTGTCTTACGTAAACTGACATCTCCTCAACCCCTGTTTTTGGGTGCCCCAGGGCTCAGTTCTTTTAATTTGTCTCTATCTAGACTTACTCTCTGGTGACCTCAACCAATAATATTTCTATAAATACTACTGATACCCTGAAGCCTCCCAAATTTATATTTCAAGTCCAATCTTCTCTCCTGAGTTCCAAACGGTTATATCCAATGGACAACCCAACATTTCCATGCATATGTCTAATATCAGGTAAAACTTAGTATGTCTCTATTAACTCATGAGCTTAATACCCTGCTGGGAATCTGTCCTCTATGCAGTACCTCAGCAATCTAGCCCCTCTCAGTCTCGGGGCTCCACCATCTTTACCCGAGGCCTCCTCCTCATTCATCATGCTGGGGGAACATGGAGACCAAAGAATCACTCACAGGCTTCTCACTGCCTCAGCCTGGAAATGATACGCACATCACTGCCCCTTGCATTTCATGCACCAAAAACAGTATATGGTCCTGCAAATGTAAGGAGGCCAGGAAGTGTAGGCCTCAATGCACCAGAAAAGAGGAGTACGAAACAGGATTGGTAAAAACACAATATTTCTGCTACCATGCCTAAAATTGAACTCCTCATCTCCACTCTCAATCTGTTCCTTCTAAGTCATCTCATCTCAGTACAGGCCAACCCCATCCTTCCCACCGCTCATGACAAAGACCTTGAAGGCATCTTTGAGTCATGTGCGTCTCTCACAATCCGCATCCAATCCATCAGCAGGTCATCTTGGCTCTATCTTCAAAACACATCCTAAAATCAATCATGTCTCACCAGCTGCACTGCTCTCTTGTCCATTTCACATCTGGATACTTACAATAGCCCAGTTTCCACTCTTGGCATCATACAGTCTATTTTCAATATAGCAGATATCTATATTGAAACTTTTAAAAACTTTTAAAAACTTAAATCTCATCATGTCATCCCTAAGCTCAAAACCCTCCAAGTGCTTCACATGTCACTCAGAAAAGCCCAAGCTCTTATAACGGCCTAAAACCCCTCCACAATGTGTGCGCCTCCACCTCCACACTCCCATCCTGATGATTTCCTTATCTCTGCCTTTTCGCCACCACTGCCACCAACACTGGCCTCTTTTCTATTCCTGGAACATACCAGGCACGCTGCCACCTCACGGTGTTTGCAGTCGCTGTTCCCTCTAACCAAAACCCACTTTCCCCAGATACCCACATGGCTCGCTTCTTCACCTCTTTGAATCTTTGCACAAATGCCATCTTCTCAGTGAGATCCCCAGCTAGTCTCCAAAAACTGCAGCTTTCCTCACCCACCCACCTTCCCCCCCGAATTTCCTATGCTCCTCTCTGCTTTACTTGGTTTCCTCCATGCATTTATTACTATCTGACATACTATGTTTGCTTACTGTTCGTCTCCTCTCACTAAAATATAAGCTCTATGAGAATAATATTTGTTCATTTTGTCCACCAAGTATTTCCAACATCTAAAACCATGCTTCAAATTCAGCAGTTCTCCACAAATATTCACTGAATCAATTAGTAGCCATTGCCTAAATCTCATTTTAAAATAACATTAGAATTTGTCATAACATCTTGCAATCTTACACTAAACTAAAATTTGGGGGAGGACAAGAATCGTACTATATTTATTTTTTAATCCTTAGTTTAGCAAAGTCCCTTACAGGGATTGAAGAATCTTTAAATATTTATTTAATTGAATTTGTTGAATTAGCATCCAATTTTCATACATTCCACTATCTTACGACTGCCTGTTCAAAATATTTAGTAATGAAGATCGTGTAGTTGATCTGTAATCATGGTGGAATAACTTAAATTTCTCACCAAGACTCAGGATATTTAAAACCTCTACTCTTTGTTTAAATATGCTGAGATCAAGTTGAGTTTTAATGAATACTTTAAAACAACAACTTTATTGAAGACTCTGAAAACCATTAAGTTGATCAAAGCAGGTAAGAGAGTGTGTTTAGCAGCACGGATTCTGGAATAAGACTATGTGAGCTCACACTCCATGAGCACAGCTTTCTAGCTCTCACGACCTTGAATAAGATCTCTGAGCTCAGCTTCAGCATGCCCTTCTTTGGACGGGTTATGACAGAGCCTGCCACATGGTGCTATGGAGCGGTTTAATGAGATGAGTCACAAAAAGCACTCAGCACGACGCCTGTCAATGAACGCAAGCCCTTTCAATCAGTGACCATGGGCCTTTTGCTGTACACCTTATAGCAAAAGTTACACTGCATTAATGTTTCCCATTTCCCAAATTATTAAAGCATGAAAGAAATAGATTATATTTCTACCATAAACAGTTATTTTCACTTTAATTCATAAGGTAGAATTACTGGACAATCCATATACCATAGATGTTGTAAATTCAGATAAGAGACTTTGGTACTGAAGGATACCATAGCTCTTATTTGTATCTATACTGCCCAAAGTGCTCAAAACTGCTGACAACCATCCAGGCTCTGGTGCACCCCTCCTCCTCACCAATAACCAGTTTACAAAGTCCACGGCAGACTGCACTAAACTTATCATGTTACTTCTCCAGTGAGCCTGGAGGAAGCTTTAGGCTCCTTCTCAACATAGGCAGGTGCTTCCACCTGAGCACAGTTGACAGACGAAAAGCCTAACGTGCATTTCCTCTCTAGAGTGTGGCAAATGGTATGCAATCACAATCCATATTCTGTGTAATATGGGGCTCTCCCTCTCTACATATTCTAAAATTTGTGAAAAACTTTTAATAAACTAAATTATCATTTTAGAAGGTCATAGAAGATAATTCATGGAATTGTCTTATGAATCCTTATAAAGTCATGCAAAAATACAGAAATTCAGAGTTAGAAAATTGTTTAAAATGAAAGAGTAAGTCTTAATGACTAATAAAAAGTAAAATATATCTAATGTATCCACTTTGAAATTTCACAGTTTAGTACTCTATCGTATTACTGCAAAGCAAAGCTATAATTGGCAATTGGGAGTTACGGCAGTTCTGAAATTGTTTCAGCTTTAAGCAGAATTCCACTGAACTCTAAAGTATACTGTCCAGTTGAATGGTGTAAAAAATATTTGTTGTAAACATGATTCTTTTGACTAGTTTAAAGGCCAAGTTCTTCCAAACAGACGTGGAGCCTCAAAAGGAATAATCTGATTTCAGTTAGATCTGAATAAAATACATTACATGTATTCTGCTTAAATTGATCTAGAGTATCCAAGAAAAAAGCCACAGAACAGTAAGATTTCAGGATTTTGATAATGCCACATTATCAAAAATAAAAAATTATTTAAACCGAAACTGATCAAAACAATTTTCTAGCATAATGATGAAACAGGGACAGAAACTGGCGATTCTGAAGCGACATCTTGATGATAAGCTGGATGGTACATTCAATCCCATACAACAGGTAGAAACCTGTCCAAATGGCTCACCACAGGTTTCAAAGATGGGCTAGTGGCTATAGTCAAAGATGATGCTACAGAATCTCTAAGAACAAGGAGCTGAGTAACAATCTGAAGTTATTTGATATTCTAATGGAGAAAAACAGAGACAGAAAACAGATTAATTTATTAAACTAACTCTAGAATTTTAATACGCATGATTAAGTTAGCAGGTTTGAGGGAAGAAAATAAATACTATTAATATCTACAAATATGTATGAACATAAAAATATTGCTGAAACATATAACATATAATATTGATCCAACGAATGCAAATTAATTTAGACCTCACTAACTGAAATATGTCATCAATAATATAAGTCAACTGATTCAGTAACAATGTTGACATATGTAGGAATATTCAAACCCTTAATGTTTAATATTAGGGAATGCAATCCTACCATAACCTGTAACTTATTCAATCTACCTCATTTTACTTAGTAGCCATTACTGTTTTATAGTATAACATAACAAACAGTATTTTTTTTCAAACTGTCTAGCTTGATGATAAATTTAGGACCAGAATCCATCTCACTTTGATATGAATGAATCAGACCAGAAAAACTTTGTGAGAATATTCAGCACCACCAAAATAGGATTTTAAAATATCTTGATGTGTAAGGATACTATAGAAGCTATAAAAACAATAAATATTGCTCATCCTTTATTTGAATACTGGGAATACACCATGTTTCACAGTATCAAAGGAACTTCTGATTATCAGTATAGATACATTCTGTTAGTGCCATCAAGTCAATTCTGACTTTCAGGGCCCCTGTGGACAGCAGAACGGAACCCTACCTGGTCTTTCCGTGCCATCCTCTGCACTATATCAGACAATGCTCCACTGCTGTTCACGGGGTTTTTCACGGTCAATTTTTCGCAAGTGGGTGGCTGGGTCCTTCCTCCTAGTCTGTCTTAATCTGGAAGCTCCTCTGAGACCTGTCCACCCTGGGAGACCCTGCTGGTATTTGAAATCCCAGTGGCCTAGCTTTCAGCAACACAGCAACAGGCGGCTGCTGCAGGACAACCGACAAGACAGCTGGTGTGGTTCCCTGACCAGGACGAGAACCTAGGCTGCGGTGGTGAGAGCGTCAGATCTTAGCCACGAGACCACCAGGGATGGCTAGTATAGACACTGATACTGCTATGTATAATCTAGATTCACATGTCTATTAACAAGAACAACATTTAGTTAAAAATTGTAGTAAGCTATAATTAGATCTAACCAACTGCTTCTAAAGAATTATGAAGTTCTAACACAGAATTTCAGACAAATATTAAAGTTAAATCTTACTTTAATTGCTTACCTCAAAATTCCCTAGATCCTCTAAGCCAGACTGCAAAATAAGATCCAGATATAATGCAAGAAAAACAAAATTGTTAAAAGACCAAACTTTGTTTTGATCACCTGTTGTTAAACTAGTATTATGTGTTATATGCAATTTTTTAAAACTCTAAGTGAAACATGAATTCATGAGTCAGTAATCCATTCTGAAGTAACATTTTGGCTTTCTAAAATTTGTTCAGGCTATTCATTAACATACCTTACTAACAGTATACAAAAGCTTTTGAAAGAAACCTTTACTGAATATCACCAAGAATTCAGCTGAGAAGTAAGGATACAAGATGAACAAGACCCGCTATTACTCTTAAGCAGTTTATAATCTAGTAGAGAGGCAAAGAAACAGGTAAGATTTCAGTTCCGGAAGGTAAGTCCTGGGACAGTGTAAAAGCCGAAGGATATGGCACACACTGTAGAGGCACCTGACCCAGCGTGGCTGACTGCGTGCGGAGAAGGAGGCAGTCGAAGAGGCTTGCTCAGAGTGAGTAAAACCCATAGTGAGTCTTCAAGATTTACAAGTTGTCATGTAGGGAAGAGGCCCATCTGGGAAGAGTCTACAGCACCAGCGAAGGCGCAGAAACCTCAGAGAACCTGTGAGATTCAGGGAAACGAAAGAAGCCAGACAGAGGATGGGAGCAATACAGGTAAGCAATTAAGGCTGTGTGCTTTAACACACACTTGGGACCTTCTCCTGAGGGCATGAGACGGCCTGTGAAGGATATTAAGTAGAATAGTGATATAATCAGGTACATATTTTAGAAAGACCACTCTAGAAGCAACTTAAAGCAGAAAAAGACAGTGAAGAGATAAAATAAAGATCCAAAATAAGGAGCTAGAGCAAAGAGAACAGTTTTGAGAGATATTAAAAATTAAGAATGGACAGGACTTTGAGACAGGGATGAAGGAGAAAAGGGTGACCACCCGTTCTCTGACTTAAGCTACTCAGCAGCGGATGGTGCCATCCACTGAGATGAGAAGAACTAGAACAGAGGGGAAACGGAGAAAAACTGGGAGAGAGAAGAGCTGGTGAGTTCAGTTTTCATCTGCTGAGTTTGTAGACCTATGCACTTCTAGGCAAGGGTGTCCACCAGAAGCTAGTTGGATATGCAAGAATGAAAACGCGCTCATTAAAGACCATCTAAAGATGTCAGGTATTGTAACAGCAGCTAACACTGATGAGTTTTTACTCTAAGCCAGGCATGTGCTAAGCCCTTCATATAACTTCTTTTTATTATCCTCCCCACTTTACAGATGAGGAAGAGTCTAAGTAATTTCCCAATGATTACGAGGTACTTAAGTGTCAGAGATGATGTCTGATTTCACAGCTCAGCCCTTGCCCACTAGACTAGGTTGTATCATGCAAAATCCATTATAGGTTTTAGGACCAGATAAAAGTGGGTTCAATTCTAATCTCTGCTACTTAACAGTTGTTTGACTTTGTTTAAGCCACCATTTCCTTATCTGTAAAATGGTGACCATAACAATTACATTGCAAGGATATGGTAAGGATTGCAGAGAGTGTACGGAATATGCTAGATGGAGTGGGCATGAGCCATAAATGGCACCTCTTGCTATATCTGTGCCTAGAGAAAGAATTCTTCTTGAACAAAAATAGCTATGATCTAAGTAAATTCCCTTTCATCTTATTATGAACTTTATTTTAATTCCATCCTATTTGTGCTATATCAACAAAAACTAAGTATCATTTTTCCAAAAGTTTTGAGATGTTAATATCCTCTGCAAGATTTAAAGTCATTTGATGATTTCGTTCAAGTAGAAATAATCTCAATGTAAAGGGAGCTGGTTCTGATTATTTTGCCCTTTCTATAGTGATGAATGTCAAAATAAGAAAACCCAAAAGCGAGAAGGCATGTTGATGTTATGGAGAGAGCTTTGGACTTGGAGTCAGAAGACCTGTGTGAACTCCCAAATCTGAGGCTCACCAGCCATGCCAACGCAGGCAAGTCACTGAACAGTCCCAAGCATCCCTTTGCACATGAACAAGATGAGCAAGTTGGCGTGTATGTTCTCCTAAGTCTAAGGATGCTGAAGGAGGAGGAAGGATTTACGATGTTAATAAAATCAAAGCCATTGCCATTAACTCTTGACACAAACGTCAAGCTTCCTGTGGTCTAAAGCAGAAGCGCCCACTCCTGATGGCCTGTCCACCACCCCACAGCTCAGGAGCACCCAATCTGACTCTGACCAGATCACAACCCTCAAGCGGAGAGTTAATGTGGGAGAGGGGAAAGAGGAGGGAAGGGTGAAGATCATTCTTTTCTTCTCTCAAAATCTCTTCCGTTCACACCACAAATTCAGCAGCTGGGTTCGAGCTGACAGGCCACAAGGTCAGCCTAGATTTCTGGTTCTCAAACCTGGCTGCACATTAGCAACACCGGAAACTTAAAAAAAGATTTTTTTTAGATCTTGAGCTTCACAACCCTAAAATATCCCTGCGAGGAAACTAGATGATTTACAAGTGCTGGGTTTCATTTTGTAAAAGGTGATATGAAGCATCCTGGGTAATAACCTCACTCTAAAGCTAAACAGAAAAACATACTCTCTTTGACCTCCCCTGCACTGAAAACAAACACTGAAAACTTGAGTAAACACACACCCTAGGGTGTGGTCAACCGGTCAACCATCCCGGTTTTCGGGGACTCCACCTGCTTTAGCTCTGAAAGTTCCATGTCCCGGGAAACCCCTAGGTCTCTGGAAAACAAGGACAGTTGGTCAATCTAACACATATACACACACGCACACACACACCCACACAAACCTTTAAGTAACCTTCGGTGTGTTAGAACAAAGTATAGATCAACAATAGCCCTCTCTTGAAGCATCATCGCTAAGATGACACCGTCGTTCACTCAGGTACCTACGTGGTCACACCCACAGACCTCTGACACCACTGGGATCTACAGACATGCGATGGCATGGGTGACATATTGTCATGCTGACTATCATCTATTTTGCTAGAGTCCACATTACGAATATTTAAGTTTGATAACCAGCATTAAAAAAAATCAAACTACTTTGAAGTCCCTGCCTTCCCGCTGCCATTTATCTACATTTCTAAAAATGTCAGGCAATTTTTGAGGAATAACATCTCTACTACTTGACAGATTTTTTATAGTTTTATGGCTTTGTAATTTTTTGTAACATTTTTTTCTGTAATGATGCCATGTGAAATTAAATAATACACAATGAAATTAGACAATGGTCATTGTATGCAAGTTAAAGACTCGATTATCACTTCTTTTAAATGAAATACTTAACAGAACACAAATTAACTTGGAACGGCATGGATACACCAGAACACATATTCCTCTGTATTTTAAAAGTGGACTCATCATAACCACATTATTATACACAAATACACTGTCCTCTGCTGTCTGAGTGAAACATTAGACTCTAAGATCAAGTCATGATCATACAAGCTAGTAAAGAACAGCATCAACCTGCAGAACACATACTTGGTGGGTACACATTTCCCCTTACCTGTGACATGGCTAGCTGTCGGTGGGGAGAACAGCTTGGGCCGCAGTTGGCAGGCGGGTGGGAGTGTGGGGGAAGCCCTCTCACCGACTCCAGTTCCACACACTAAAGAACTAGTGTCATGGAGACACTACTGACGAGTTAGCAGAAAGGCCACCTAAATCCTTTCTCTTTGAGAAATCAGAATCTTAGAATGACTGCCACCAATCCTGTGCAGTCTTCACTCTGCAAAGAGGTTTGCACAATCAGGAAAGCCCTTGAGGACTGCAGTTGCCACCCTTGAAATGAACAACAAGCATGCTGGTGATATACTTATGCTTCTGAGATTCAACAACACATGCGCTATCTAAGCACTCTGGAATAAACCCTCATTCAGGAAGTGTGTAAACATGTCTAGACTGCATAAATCCCCTAGTAGGATTTCAAGGCTCTAGTCTTTCTACCACTGGGTTTACAAGCAGTCAATCAAGGGAGACCTCAAAATGTGATATCGTTAAGCAGGAGCACCATAAATTTCCAAAGGTTTGTTTTATGGTCTTGAAAGAGAATTAAAAAATCGACTAAAAAATACATTTAACAAAAAACTTGCTTCTTACAATATATTCCTTTTAGTATGAGTTTGAGTAGTCTTATCACAACTTTCTTCAGCAAACCTGAGATTGAATTCAGACTTACTGATTGTTCATTTAAATCCTGGGTGTCTTCCATGTGGTTTTCTCACTTCTCCTGCCACTCCCACGTAGAAGCAGCTTCCTTCAATTAAGAGTGGACTATCTAGAACAAAAAGATGGACACACAGGCGGAAAGTGAAAAAGTTATCTGTATTTATTACCAAAACACACTATGGTTTATGTGATAGTTGGTAATCTGTAGAAGCATTATTTTTAAAGAACAAAATTCATTAATATTGTCCTCATAGGTGATAGAAATAGTGATCTGGAAAATCACATCATGGTAAAATTGGGATATGTGAATAGCTACTCAGGAACCCTGCAGATTAACTAAAACATCTGTGGACAACCTTGGAGGCATGGTCTGTAATAAACACTTAGTACACTGTTTTGCTGAGAGAGCTCTGTCATTAAGCAATTGACAGATTAAAAATTAAGAGTCTGCATTAACCATTCACTTTCTTAAGAACATAAAACTGAGGAAATGCAATGTGCATGTTAACACGACAGCTTCCTATTACAGGAAAATTTGTCTGAATTACCAGATGATCATTATTCAGTTCTAAAGAATATAATGTTATAAAATACATGCCCAATTTTAAAAAGAGAATGAAAATAAGACTATTAGGATAAAGAAGATATTACAAACATACATGAGAAGGACAACTGCTCAATAAACTATGGTGAGACAACTGGTTACCTACTCAAATAAAGTTAATCTTTACTCCACGCCATACATTAAAAATTTTCCAGGCAAACTGAAGTTTAAAAAACTCTAAGAAAAATAGGCATATCTTTTTTTAATTCCCAGATAGAGAAGGATTTTATAATAGAAGCAATGGAATATAGTACAAAAAAGCCAAACACCCCCTTGAATACACACATACACACACACAATAAACAAAGTTAAAAGATACACAAAAATAGGGGCCAGCCCAGTGGGGTAGTGGTTAAGTTCTCATACTCCACTTCAGCAGCCCAAGATTCGTAGGTTTGGATCCTGGGTGTGAACCTACGCACCACTTATCAAGCCGTGCTATGGCAGGCATCCCACATATAAAGTAGAGGAAAATGGGCATTGATGTTAGCCCAGGGCCAATCTTCCTCAGCAAAAAGAAGAGGATTGGCAACAGATGTTAGCTCAGGGCTAATCTTCCTCACCAAAAAAAAAAAGATACACGAAAATATAAAAAGAAATATCTGTACAAATATCAAATGGGCTAATGGCTAATGTCCTTCACATATAAAGAGCTCTTACAATCCAAACAGAAAGGCACACACACACACACTCCTACAGAAAAATGGTCCATCACCACAAAACAACGTCCAAACTCACTAATAAATGATACACTTCTAGCCCTTCAAATTCTAATTCAAAAAATAAAATTAAAAGAATATGGGAGGTTAGAAAAATATTTACATAAAAGAAGGTGTTCATCACAGGCATAAACACAGGCATAAATTATTAAACACATTTCAAGGAATATTTAGTGATATCAAAAATTTCTGAAAATATAACTTAAGTGAAAAATAAGTATTCCAATCTGCAGAAACAATATGTTCCCAAATCAGTTTATTGAACATTCAGCATATGCAGGGTTTTGCCCAATTTTACATAAATCCATTCACATATTCCCTATTACAACCAGGTAGACATGGTTTTAATTTCTTTTCTTTTCTGCTTTGCAATATTTTCTACAATAAACCTGTTACTTTCTTTATTAGAATACAAGACATCTTAAAAATTAGAAAGGAAATTTAAAATATGAATTATAAATTGTTTTATGCATATACAAACACACAGACACAGATCAAAGTTTTTTTCCAATCTTAAGAGTTAAAAGTCATAAAATGGCAATGGCAACTTATATGTATGCAACGTGACAGTCTTAATAAGATACTGATTAAAAATACTGCAAAACCAGAGAAGCGTCATGTCAGAGAAAAGCATAATTTAAAGCTCATATGACATGCGAACGGGGAAGGGTAGGTATTAAGCACACTGAAAGGTGTGGCAGCGTACATTTGAATTCAGGAAGGTAAGGAGGCAGAGAGTTCTAGACTTAAAGATGTCACTTTTGTGTTGCGATGTGGGCCTGAGAAATGGTGACCTGAAAAAGCCCATCTCTGTCTCTTGGCTCAACCTCCATCTTTCTCTCCCACCCTCTCCCATCTTCTTATGGACTCGTTCCTCGAATCAGATCTGGGTCTCTCACTCTGGTCCCAATTCTTGCTGATGCCTTGCTTGCTCCTCCTATGGTAGCGGACCTCCTGATCTTTAGTTCTGTACACTGCTGCCTCCCCCGGTACCCAGGACCACTCTGGCTCAGGCTTGCCTTGGATATGGTGCACGCCACAGTAAGTGCCAGCCACCAGTTCAATTGATGCTGACCTGCCGGCCTCACGAGCCCTTCCCTCATCCTCCAGGATGGAACTGTGGCCGATCATCTCCTTTAGAGCCATTTCTCCTCACTACCTGGACAACACATTAGCCAAGTGCTCTCTTAAAGGGGAGAATCTGATGTTTCTTTTCATTCCAATAGATAAACAGGTAAGATGAATGGTAAAAACACCGTACCAGCTTACAAAGGTAAGGGATAATAGATTCAGCTAAATAAAAACAAAACAAAATTACATTTCTAAATAGAGAAAAACAGCCGAAAAGTAAAAGAACACAGCAGATTATGGAAAATATCTTCAGTCAATATTATAAATGTGACATGGAGAACAAAGAAATTGACAAGGAAAAGTTCAAGGGCCTGTTAAATGATTAAGCAAGGATATGAAAACACAAATCACATAATAAAATGTAAGTAATAAACAAACATATGGAAAAGTGTCCACTCTCATAGTTGTCAAAAGACACATATTTAAGCAACAAGTATACATTTTGGATTACCGTATACATATTCAATAATCAAACCATTTTAAATATTGATAATACCCTTTGTCAGAAAGCATGCAGTGAAATGGTGTCTTCATTCAATTGCTAGTGATAATGTCAAGTTCTCTAACACTTTTAGAAAGCAATCTGTCACTGCATTTTAAAAGCTACAAATACATTAAACTCTTTCACCCGATATTAAGTTTCCTAAGGAGTAAACTTCCTCCCAAAAAAGTCACAAAGTATTCACTACAGTGTTATTTATGATAATAAAAACTAGAAACAGCCTCATCTTTGTAAAGGATTGATTAAACAAACTGTGGTCAATTTAATACAGTATAATTTAATGATCAAAAGACTAATTATAAAAACGACATGGAAAAGCAAAATTATTGATTGTGTACTAAGCAAAAAAATCAGAACACAAAATTTTAGCTATCCTAACGCATGTACAATGAAGCATGCACTTGGATATTAATGAAAAGAAAACATTAAAAATTAATTTGATAAAGAATTATATTTTTGGTTTCACATACTTTGATTATTGCTGATTTTATTGTGTGTGCAAGAAATAAAATTTTATTTTTTTCCACTATAATACAGGAGCACAGAGTAAGTAAAAGCAAATGATGCTAACACGATTTTACAAGATCAGTTGAAACTACAGCAGTGAAGATGAATTTTCTAAGTAGACTCTTTCTCCAAGCGGCTTCTGTGGCCTCTTCTACATGGATTACATTTTGAAGCCAGAGTAATGTCTTCAAGGGCTGACACCCTTTCTCTTATTTACCAGTGTTCTCTACAGCACTACCTTGCTGCCTGGCAAACATTAGATGTTTAATAAATATCAACTGAACGAATGACACAATTAATGGTGGGTTAAATCATACCTAATGTATCTGATGACATGAACAAAAAATGTAAACAGCCAGATAATTTAACTTTTGAAAATTTTGTCTCAAATATGTGGCTATTTTAATAAAAATTCTGTTTTGTCCTACATTTTTCAAGTACATCACTGACTTCATAATATTTTTCACTTGGTATAAAGACAGTAATAGAAACTTTGGGGGACAAATTATTTGCTAAGCTAGAGTATTGTAACTTTTCAGAAAATTCAATATTAAGAGTTAGTCCACCAGGTATTTTCCTACTCACCTGACCTAACAATAAAATATACTTAGAATAAAATGAGTTTTGATACCAATTTAACCTATGTTTACTTATAATATAGCACGTTGTTTTACTTTCCCAGGGCTACTGTAAAAAAGTACCACAAACTGGGTAGCTTAGAACAACAGACATTTATTGTCTGTTGGTTCTGTCTGTCTCATGGTTCTGACGGCAAGAAGTCTTATATTAAGGTGTTGGCAGGTCCAGGCTCCCTCTGAAGGCTCCAGAAAAGAATGCTTTGTCTCTTCCTAGTTTCCAGTGTTTGCTAACAGTCCTCGGCATCCCTTGGCTTGTAGATGCATCACTGCAATCTCTGCCTCCATCATCACACGCATTCTCCCTGCCCATGTCTTCACGTGGCCTTCTTCAGCATGTGTATCTCTGTGTCCAAATTTCCCTGTTCTTTTTTTTTTTTTGCTGAGGAAAATTGGCCCCGAGCTAACATCTGTGCCCATCTTCCTCCATTATGTATGTGAGTGCCACCACAGCATGGCTTGATGAGTGGTGCACTGGTCCACACCCAGGGTTCCAAACCCACGAACCCCGGGCCACTGAAGCCAAGTGCGTGAACTTAACCACTACACCACCGGGCTGGCTCCCAAATTTTTCCCTATTCTAATAAGCACACGAGTCACTGGGTTAGGACCCACCCTAACCCAGTAAAACCTCATCTTAACTGATTACATCTGCAAAGACCCTCTTTCCAAATAGGGCCACATTCACAGGTTGAGAGGGTTAGAACTTGAACATATCTTTTAGGGGACACAATTCAACCCACAACACAAGTACAGTTATTCACAGTGAAATGATTATTAAGACGTGATCAAGGTTTAAATGTGATATTTCCAGAAAGGATGCATAAGAATTAAATTAAGGATGTTGATCCTTAGGAAAGAAGTGATCATTTTCTAGAAGGACCACATCTCAGGGCACTGGTGGTAACTCAAGTGAAATTAAAAATTAAGACTTCAGGAAAGATGCTGGAGCATAAGAGAATTAAGCAAAGACCAGCCTTTTTTGGTTAACTACCAGTTCAGAATCTATTTAATGTTCCAGTTGGGGAGCTATTTGCATCAATGTTCCATGTTACAACATAATATTTTGCTTTATATTTCCTTAAAGTTGAGATTAATTGTTACTTAGTTTAACTTTTTTATGGTAACATGAATTTCTTTCTTTGCCAAACACACTAAGGTACTAAAATATTATGAGCCCAGTGATTTTATATTATTGAACCAAGTAAAACTACCTAGGCTAATTGCAGACACAGTATTATTTTACATCATAATTTAGCAATGGTTGTTATGCTAAATCCTTTAACATCTAGTTTTCACAAATATATGAGAAAAAGACAAGCACACTCTTCAAATCAGTAAGAGAAGTATTACCTCATAATAAAGATATAAAATTAAGGAATAACAGTAACCTCATGCTGTTTTATGAGGCAATAATCTAGTTCCCAGCTCTATTTCAAGGCCATTCCCCAAGAAAAGGTGAATTCAAACCAGGAGTAACAGCAACCCCATCCATTCCAAGTTAGATTATTCCTCCTGCAGTTAGAGTTTCAATATATACAAAATTGATCATATCCTTCTCTAACTCGGCTCTAGAGTAAGCTATAAACTCTTGTGTCTTAGAAAATTAGAATTAAAAAAATCAACAATTCTTCTAATTTAAATATATAACGAATTTCATCTATCAAGTTTTAAAACAATTCTCAGAAATAGAAGGAGGTACTGAGGCCTGATCCAGGTGATGGAGACACACAGGACCCCGCGCCTTAAAGGCGCCTTAAAGAGAGCGAAGACGTTGAAGAAAGTTCGAGGAGCCTGCAGAGTTGGTGTGATGCAGCCCTAGTCCTCCGTCTTTCTAATCAAACCTTCAAGAACAGCTCGACTGTCCGGGCCTGCACTACTCCGGCTGAAAACACGCACGTGAAGGGGCTCTCTGCACCCGGGCCGGTGGGGGACGGGGCAAGAGGCTGAGCCTCTGGGTTACTTACACCAACGGCACAGCCTTCCACTGCTCTTTAAAGCCGGACGCCTAGGCTTTGTCTCTGACTCTGTGCCCACTCCTCTCCACATTCAGTAAATTACCAAGTCCAGTCAATACCTCACAGAGCTCACTCAATGCTCCATGTCCCTCTCCTCGCTGCTACGACAGCAGTTAAGTCATCTTGTCCCTTGCCTGGCCTGCAGCAACAGCCTCCCAAGCGTTTAGAATAGTTTAAAGATTTTATTTATTTATTTATTTTCCCCCAAAGCCCCAGTAGATAGTTGTATGTCGTAGCTGCACATCCTTCTAGCTGCTGTATGTGGGACGCGGCCCCAGCATGGCCGGAGAAGCGGTGCGTCGGTGCACGCCCGGGATCCGAACCCGGGCCGCCAGCAGCGGAGCGCGCGCACTTAACCGCCAAGCCACGGGGCCGGCCCTAGAATAGTTTAAAATAAAGATCTGATTGTATCTCTTAAAACAATTCAGAGCTTTATCCTACCCTTAGGATAAACCGGAAATTCTTTAATTAGTCCTACTTGAAGCTGTGGGGTGCCGAGCTGACCCCTCTGCCAAAATGTCCCAGGAAGGGGAACCAGTAATCGGGTGCTTTTGCTCCCTGGGGCCACTGTCTGTCCCAAATAGGAGTCCTGGGGGAGAGCTCCACCTCCCTTCTCCTGCACTTCATGTCCCACTGTCTTGCTGTTCCCTCGCCCTGTCACTACCATCACAGGGCCCTGCAGCCAATGGCTGGAAACAGCACCAGGAGTCACCTGCGAGGGTGCGGGCACAGCAGAGGCCACCCTTGCCTCCTGCCCATAACCTCTGGCACAGCCCCCTTTTAACCTAGGTGGGGGCTCTGAAGAATCTATGTACATGAGCAGAATTTCCTGGGCCCGGGGAGGTGTCCTTCCATGATATTTTATCATTCAGATAGCTAATCTATTGTTTGACTTTCAGATTTTCAAACTGCAAGTATATTTTCAGAAACATACTGTGTAGAAAGTTAAGGTTTGCTTGCATAGGGGTATATTATACACATATAAGATACATCTTACACTAATCCATATTCAGCTTATAACCTGTTAGATTTCTCGGTCTTTTCCAGTTACACTGAATCACTTCCACTGAATGACTCATCACAATTCCTTCCTATTGCTTAGGATGTGGGCCTGGGAAAGTACCAGGCTCGTCCTCCTTCGGTGGCAAAATGTCTCGGATGTCAAACTTCCACATGTCTTTACAGCCATGTGGAAAAAGCGTGGTCTGCTAGGGAGAGACAGAAGGGAGCTGACCCAGAAAGAGGAGCAGAAGCGAGGATGGTAAGAAAGTCCTGGCAGAATGTAAGGACCTGGACCTTGTTACTCCAGAAGTCTCCCTGTTTCTATGCCCTTCCTGGTGCTGCTTGGTTGTTTAATTCTTCCTTGGATACCACAAGCTATGCTCATAGTCTTCAATTAAATTCTCTCCTTTATTAAGCATATTGCCTAACATAAAACTGCAATTGTATAGGAAATCTAACAACTTACTTTCTCATCACATTGTTGAGAAATTCTGGCTGGGATCAACAGTCAAGAAGTGCAATGCTTTCATGTCCCACGCACCAGGTTACCACACTGCCCTCCAAATTTCATTAATGGGTCTGTGAAGCTGGGTCAGGCACTGGTTGGTTCCAACTGCTCAGGCAGCATGCCAGAGAGGGAAGCCAACAGCACAAAGAGCACCTAGCTCCAATTCTGTGGCCTACTGTTCAGAGGTGGAGATGGCCCTTCTTTGACCATGCACGTGACTCTCTTCCCTGCTTATCCCAAAGGAAACAGCAAAGGTGTCCAAGAAACAGATCTGGGCGAACAGTAATGAGCACACTGCCTGACTTCAATCTCCTTAAATGGAGCCAAGCTACAAACTAGATGCTGGGCTATTTTTGAACTGTTTATTAAGACAGAGCATGGACTTTGCAAAATGGTCCATTTAATACAAAATGTTTAATAATAATGGGGTTAATTTCTCATGCTAAAACACTGTAACGAGCTCAATTTTATGATAATCATTTGGGTCATTAGTGATAAGTTCATTTGATGGCAGTAATCTTCCTGGAATTACCATTATGATCACTTGACTTTTGACAAGCATGGCCAGCTGAGGTTTCCTATTTTGTTTGTGTCTGCTAATTGTTGATGGTTGGTCAATTATCCTGGCAAACACAGACACAGTTATAACCGGACGGTCCCAGAGAAACGACTGAAAGAATTCTGAGCTTGAGCAACTTCAGTGACTCCTACAGATACGCAGGCTGACTCTGAAGACCAACTTCCCTTCTCAGGCACTGCCCTCCTGTTCCTGCCAACCCATACTTCACAATTACTCTGCTGAGCCTTTGTACACATCGTAATGGTTCATTCAGCTAGCTCTCCTGTAGCCTGGCAGAAAAGAATGATTTGAGCCCTTTCTTACAAACTGTCTGTTTTTTTCTCAGCCATAAACCTTTCTTCCATACCTAGGAACCTTTTTTGATGAAGAATATATATTACTTATCACACATCTGATGACTTTATGCCCCTCTTGAGGAAAATTTGTTGCACTTTGAAAGAATTTAAGAATAGATCTCCAAAGTTTAGTATTCAACTCTTGAAACCCCAGAGGTCTAAAAGATAGTTTTGCTAGAGGGAATATAAATTTAATAATTCAGAGTAAAGACTTTTGGAATCAAACAGGTCTACATGTGAGTCCTTGCTTTACCACTGGAAAACTGTATGGCCTTGGGATAGTTAATTAATACCTCTAAATAGCATTCTCTTCATCCATAAAATAGGGACAATAATAATACTTGTGTTATATTTTGTTAGGATTAAATGAAATCACGTTTTTCAAAAATGCAAGCCATTTGATTACCACTAACAGAGTTAAATAAAATCTCTGCTTTTATATTTTGCTCTTTATATACTGATTTAAAACATTTTAACATTTTTCACCGTACAGTGGAGTAGTACTATGCGATTTCTTGTGAAAATGTAATGATTTTTAACTCTGCTCAACTAAGAATATTATAGTAATCAGTGATTTCCAGGAGCTGCATCAACTATCTATATTTAGATAGTAGTCAAAAGTCACCAGTCTTTTACCAATTCTCTGAATTCAAATAAGTTTGTAAAAATGAACAATATCTTGATGAAGTCATTTGCCATTGTCCTTTTTGGTTTGCCATTCTACAAAATATCAACGCTGTGTGGTTTCCTTAGTGTTGAGAGACTGATGCTGCTGCTGACAGAATTATAGATGGGTATGTGAAAGAGAAGGGAGCATGTTTTTGGAAAAGAAAGCATGAGCGAGGAATGAGCATTCAGTGTTAATGGGATGCTAAGAAGTTTTGAATTAGCAAAAGTAGGAGGAAAGTGCTAAATACTAGCAAATAAATACAATTGGCTACTACCATATTTTGATAGCCTTAAAATGCAAATAAAGGATGGCATCTGTGATATAACTGCAACAACACATCTACTTCAGATTTCTGAAAAACAAGATGAACAGTAGCCAGAACTAAGGGGCAACTCGAAGGCTGTAGCAATGAAGTAGGTGAGAAATCAAGAGAACCTGGTTGATGTGGTGGCTGAAAGAAGCCTGGAGAAGAGGTGGATAGGAGGGAGAACATGAAAGACATAGCAATAGGACATGGAAAATATATGAAGATAACTGATGAGGTAAATATGACTTTCAGATGTCACACCTTGATTCTTGAGAAAACGGTGATCTGGAAAAATTGAGAGGAAAAGATATATTTATCTTTGTGTGTTATTGTTTTTGTGGTCATTATCTTCATGTATTGGCAGGGAACAAAAGCCAGAGGGGATGCATAAAGGAGGGAGTGTGAGAAGCTTGTCCCTTTTATTGAGGGAGGGCTAGAAACACTCAGCCCACCATCAGACTCAGCAAGGAAGCTTGTCATATGATGGAGCCCCTGGGAAGAGAATAAAAGAAAATACTTACTTGAGATAAATCAAAACCTCAGCCTCGCACAAATGTAAATTCTAAATTATGCTGCATCTGTGGCATGGAAACCTAAGCCAAAAAATCAAAATCAAGACTGATCCAGGGCTTGAAATCACTAGACTCCAGGGAAAGCAAAAACAAAACTGTTCCATAGGGCACTGGAGAGTCTGAGAGAGAAACTCATCAACAATGATAAGCTCCTTAAGGAAAAAAAACACCATAGAGACAGCAGATGCAACAACAGGAGAACTGGAATCCAAAAATTCCAGATTATAGGACAATCTGAAAAATGCCATATAATAAGTATACTTAAAACAATTAAAGAGACTGCAGGAATAGAAACAAAACTGAAGGAACCACACATTAGGAAAAACAAATACACAAATTTGGAAAAGAACCATAAAAATAGTTTTTAAAAATATATGCATTGAAATTTCAAAAAAGAAATGAATGAATTAATTAAACAGCAAATTAGATTCTGCTAAAGAAATAATTTGTGAAGCAGAAGATTAAACTCAGGAAGTACCCATCCCCATAAATGAAATTAATGATAAAAACAATAACAACACAAATATATCTTTTCCTTTCAAATTTTCCACAATACCAATTTCTCAGGAATCAAGCTATGACACCTGAAAGTCATATTTTTTATTGTTTGGGGGGGTGCAATATATAACAAAGTAAACATGAGAGATATAAAACGTAGCAGTAAATTTGATTTATCTAAAGCCAAGTTACTTGCTTGAATTGCAGCTATAGTGAGTATTAGTTAACGATTTATTAAATACAATCATGCTCCACATAATGATATTTCAGTCAATGACAGACCGCACATAGGACAATGGTCTCACAGGATTAGCACCATAGAGCCTGGGTGTGTAGTAGGCTGTACCATCCAGGTTTGTGTAAGTACACTCTGTGATGTTCGCCCAACGACGAAATCACCTAATGACACATTTCTCAGAACATGTCCCTGTGGTTAAACAACACATGACTATGATGCTATTTGCCTTCCTAAATTTGGGACTACTTTGGAGAATTTTATTTGTCCAAATTTTTATTTGAGGCATCTAGGAACGTTTGAACACCTTCTTTTCTCTCAATATATTTTTCTGTAGCATCAGAGTATAAAAGCATCCCACTGACTTTGTAACTGCATTCAAAGTAGGAATCACATTTACAAAAAACCTGCCATTATAGCTTCTAAAAATCCAAAGAACATTCTAAGGGCTACAGTTGTAAGAATTCAAAAAATAACGTCTCAAGTAGATTTCACGTTGTGGTTCAACTCCATGTTGTGCTTCCCTACTGTATGTTTTGACCTTAGGGCAAACTTACAGACAGACAGAGAAAGAAGATGAATGGAATCCATAGAGTCTTATTTCTTTGTCTTGAGATCATGAAGAGCATAGAAATAAGTGGGGTTTATTTACAAACTGATAATCTGAGTCTGTAGATATAACACTAGAAGCTTCTTAGCTCCAGTGAATAGAACCACCTCTGTCTTCTCTTTTCTTCTTTCAATTCTTCCTTATACATTAGTCTTAAAATCTACCTTTCAGAACTTCCACTCCGGTCCGCCCACCAGGGCCAGAAAGCATAAACTGAACCCTGCTTTCATACGTGGCGGGCTGTTAGATATTAAGAGAGTGCTATCATTCATGTCACCCCTAACCCTTTTTGTCCTCAAGTTAAGTATCCCTAGTTAATAAGACCACATCTTTAATAAAAACATCTTTGTTTCCCAACAAGGACTATGGATGAATTTAGTCAACCACAAAAGCATAATTGCCTAGAAAATGCGTTAAATGGAAGGTAGATACGAACTAGGTCATAGTGCATCATTATTTTTAAATCACTCAATCATAAATTGACATTAAGTTAATATAGACCAGCATTAATGTATACCAAATATCATATTTACACCCAGACAAAAACATAAAAGAAACCCAGTTAGCTGAAATGGAAATTAATGACAACGAATTTCAAAGCATTAAGAATGCTCCTTTCAGAAAGACCCTAGGGTTTTGTTTGTTTGCTAGTTTGTTTAAGACTGAATTATTCTTCATGAAAATTAAAGAAGAAAAAAAACGAACGTTCAAACTACAGGAAGGTTTGGTCTGCCTAGGACGTGGATATGCCTGGCCTTGTCTGTAGAATCTATTGGTTTGGCTCCCCGGACTCCAAGGCTCTGGGGCCTGAGGGGCCTCCTGGGAAAGAACTCTTCCAAGGGAAGAGCTGGCCAGCCATCAAGTCGGAGTCCTAAGTCTCAGGGCTGCTAGAAAAGAACAAGAAAACAAACAAACCATCAAAAATTTTTTCACTAAACTCTCTGCAGAAGAGGTTGAGGGCAGTTGGCATCCCTATATTCTTTGGATTCTCTGTTACAGGGTGCTGTGCTGGGAAGGTGCTAGACAATTTCCTCATTTGAAGTTACTTGTGGCAGCAGCTGTTCAATCAAGGAGAAGTGAGTTCTGACCAAGAGAAATACCATTTGCTTTAACTGTGACTCTTAAAGCTTGGAGGAAAAAATGAAGAGGATGAAGAAAGTTTAATACTGGTTAAACTAGCAGGAAAAAGATCACAGTAACTAGAATCACAAATGTAAGACCTGAAACTCAGGAAGATGAGAGCAGCAGAATAATTTTCTCCCTCTTGATTACACCAAACACGAAGACACTCAGTTGTCGAAATGTGGACTCTAGTCCTTTCCATACTCTAGATGATTGCTGTGGTTTCCCCTGGTCACCATCTATGCTCCAGACTATCTAGGGCTTCAGCCAAGTTCTTGTTCCAACACTTGAACAAACCACATTAGCTCCTAAAGAAGCTTCGAGTACTTCTTACACACTGCTGTGGCCCACACCTGTACAATCCAACTTGCTTTTTAACGCCTTCACTCTTTCATGGTCATGAAAAAAATACAAGGAGTTTCTTTAAAGGAAATATCTAAGATATATAAATTCAAAGTATTACAGTCCCTACATCAAGACTGTATCTTATAAAAACACTGATTTCTATATAATGTATGAATCAAAGAATGAATAAATAAATAAGGAAACACTCTTAAGGCACGTCAGGAAATAGATAACTTTAATTTCAAGAAGTTTCAGATTGAACCAGACAAACAGAATTGTTGATTTCCATGTCTGCCATGACTCGACGTACGGCTTTAGGAAAACCTTGTAATTTATCCATACTTCAGTTTCTCACCCTATAAAAGGAGTATATTGCTTGAAATTTGATTCCCTCACAGCAGTGAGAGTTTTGATTCAACATTTATAAAGCACTTTTTAGCTTCCCTGATTAATAGGGAAAATACTGTGGTAGCCGTATAATATGCTTTCCAAAAAATATAAAGGTAACTGGTCAAATCTGATGTAAAATAATACTTTACTTGAGAAATAAATATCAGTTATATTTATTACTTCACCATTCCATTTGCTAAGTAATAAAAATTACTTCTAACAGAAAAAGTTTCAAATTAATATTCAAGCCAGCTGAAGTGTTATCATCATAGGCTTACCTACGTTGAGGGGAAGGGGAGCTGTTCTGTTTTTCCAGGCTGCCCCACATGTTTATATGGTACAGGCAGGAATGTTGGGCATGGTTTTGAAGGCCTCTAGCGTATTCACTGGTTTCTGGCATTCTAATGCACTCCACTCTTATAACCATAAAAGTACTCTTGAGTGCTTCTGGAAATATATAACAAATCCTTAATCAATTTAAGAGTGTTTTAACTGCATACATGAAATTTCTTGGGAGGAATAAGTTAGCTATTCTACACACATATAGTACTTAAGTTAGCAAGAGAGTTCCTTCTCAAAGGCACAAAGCAGTTTCCCCATAGTAATATAATTTTCAGTTTTATGTGTATAAGTCCTATTGAATCCCCTAGAATAACAGGAAATTCTGCAGGAAAAGAAATCCCACAAAAATTGATAGCCATATTTATCCAATGCTGGAGGAATAAGTTAGCTATTTTGAGTTGGATTACTCTTTTATGGCATTAGATAACCATTAAAGGTTAACCAGAATCTGAATTAACCAGAAACTACAAGAACTAAATATTCTGGAGACAGGATTTTCTATATATAAGACTCTAACAATAAAGCCAACTGACTAATATACCTCATTTTAAACTTTATATATCATATTACTTTAGCTGGGACTTGAGCAGTAATTTTGTATTTTGATGCATTAAGTTCAATTTTCATATTAAACATATTATAACATTTCACAGATTTACAAATTAGTACATTGATAAGACACAGTTCATATTTTGAAATATAGTAATATTTATCAACATACATTCAGAATGGAGTAATCTCGTTTATAACAATACAATGTCCACACCTTTCATCTGTATGTTAAAAAGCTATAGTAACATATGTAAGGGGCTCACAACTGTGCCTGGCACATAGTTGGCTCTTAATAGAACAACAACACATAGTTCCTCATAAATCCTCACCAACAACATCAGAGTTAGAGCTCTTTTTCCTAATGATTTTGGCAAATATTATATAGTGCTAAGTGAAAAAATATCATGAATATGATATGTACTGATTTTTTTCTTCCTAACAATTAGTATAAGAACTATGAATATATATAATAATCGGTCATATAACTGAGTAATAACAATTCTTAAGTAAGAGATTAACTATATATAACAGATTTTATATACATGGTTAACAGAATTATTTGCTATTATCAGTGAACTACTTCAATTGATGTACAAGTCTCAAGGAATTTACTATTATAAACCTTCTTATTAACCAGAGCACAAATAATTACATGTTCCGTTAAGCAGAAAATATTTCCCTTGGCTTTTATGAGAAAGATGCAAGTATCATCACAGGGATGCAAGGTGCTATAACCTTTTTGAAAAGTATTTTGGCACCATCTATGCAGTATGCACATAACTCTTTCACCTAGTAATCCTACATCTAGACATTTATCTACAGGAAGTTTTGGCAAATGTACAAAGATATATAAAAATCATCACTGGAACATTCTTTGTAATAGTAAAAATCTGGAAGCACCCTATATATGTACCAAGAAGAGAAGAGATAAATGATAAAACACATGCATACATTCAATAGAAGTTTGTTGATGTTAGTGCCATCAAGTCCATTCCAACTCCTAGAGCCCTGTGGACCGAGCAGAACCCTGTGCTCAGACACTGCTTCACTGCTACATGGTCATAGGGTTTTCACAGCCAGTTTTTTCAGAAGTGATTGACCAGGTCCTTCTTCCTAGTCTGTCTGATCCTGGAAGCTCTGCTGAAACCCGTCCACCACGGGTGACCCTGCTGGTATTTGCAATCTCGGTGGCAGAGCTTTCAGCATCACAGCAACAAGCAGCCATCACAGTGTGACAACTGACAGGTGGGTGGTGTGGTTCCCTGACTGGGACACGAACGCAGGCCGCAGCGGTGAGAGCACCGGATCTTACCCACTAGACACCAGGACTGCTCAGTAGAAGTACCCAAAGATGTGTACTTTTGTGGAAAAGTATGAAGATACAGCAGGTCAAAAGCAAGTATTAAGACAATTAATGATCCATTTTGGATTAAAAATATAAAATAAAAATAAATGACATGCTCGTGTAGTTCTCACATTTACACATGTATAGAAAAAAAATGTCTGGAAGGAAGTGCCTGAGCTAAGACAATTTACCCTGATTTGTACAATGTGGAGGAGATGAATAAAGTGGGGGCATTCACTTTTTACTTTAAATATATCTGATATTTTTACTTTTTAATAAAGCATAACATACACACACAGTAAAATGTGCCAGCAAAAAATAGACAGCTGACGAATTTTTATTAAACAAACACCCCTATGTCACCAGCAATCAGATCAAGATAAAGGACGTTATCAGCCTTCCCATAAGGTTCTCTCCTTCCTTCAAAGGTAACCCCTATCACATCTGTTTTAGTATCTTACACAATGTCTGGATTAAAAAAATGATTGATTTAAAACAAAATCATTGCTTCTGCAGCATGAACGTCTCTTTTTTGAATACTATTAAATACACTCAGCTGTTTATTCAAAGAAATCAATTCAAAATATATACCGAGGATTTTCAGTATCTTTCCTGTATGAATTCAGTTATTCCTTACAACAACTCCATGAGGCAGGTACTATCATTTTTCCCCGTTTATACATGGCAGAACTATGGTTTACAGCAACTCAGTAATTTCCCCAAGGTTACATGGCTATGAATGGCGGCAGGGCCTGGATACACACAAAGGTGGTCTCATTCGAGGATCTGCAAACCCTTGTCAGACACGAACAAAGAAAAATAAGGGCAGCGAGATGTAGGGCTGAGAGCACTAGGATGTCTCCAGCACGAGGTTCTCTTTTTAGCTTCCTTTTGAATAAATCACTTAACATCCCTAATCCAGTATCCATCTGTGAAATGGAGAGTCAGGCTACATTCCTCTCCTGATCTGATTCTCTGATAAACGATGTGACCTACTAAAATATGGAGCAGATATGCTTCATCATGATGCAGTGCAATCATGTGCTGGATTCAGAAATGACTCACACGAGGAAATAAAACCACAATTTTCGAAACTATTGGAAACAATCATTTTAATTTAATGTTATTTTTGGACATAGGAGGGCTTTTTTTTCCCCTAAATAAGCAAGTTGGTGGTTTTGAAGGGTCTTGCTCATCTTTTTGTGGAAAATGCCTAAAAACAAACCACTAGAAACTAAACAAAAAATTTTCCTTCCTCAATTGTGCCTGAAAACAGACCTAATTTTTCTCACCAAAAGGCCACATAAACTTTTAACAGATACATCTGGGATTTTGGGTCTCCACATTTTGAAACACTGATATAAACAAATTCAGAACATGCTTCCTCTCCGATGAAATCCATAATTCTGAGAGTTAAAAATTCTTCAAAATAACATGAAATTTATCTCAGCAGAAAGCAACCAAAGAGGTCCCAGTTTGTTTCTGGAGAAAAGTGGGAACAGGAAGACCAGAAACCTCAATTAGAATCTGTCTTTTTAATTTCAGTTTATTCAAAATACCACTTCATGCTGGACATATCTTTTCTTCTGCTAGAAAATCAGTAATACTTTGGTATAAACGAAGCTTAAAATAAGTTAGAATAGAAAATAACCAATAAACTGGCTTCCATGACCACAAGTAAAGAGAATCAGTTTCTAAAATGTAACCAGGATTCATTCTTTGTAATTGTCTGGCTTTGGATGTGTGTTCTTGAACACATGCATGCAACAGGGCAGGGAGTGAATTTCCATCGATATGCCCCGGCACTAGGGCTACAGAGAGGGAAAGACAGGATCTCTCCCCTCAGTGAGTTCAGAATCTCTCTAGAAGACAGATAGATGCACAGATAATTAGCCCAGTACAATGAGATGTTATACTAATAGCCCAAATAAGGTGCTATGGCATTACAGAGAGGAAAGAATGACTTCTGCCTGAGCCTTAGGGAAGGCTTCCCAGAGGAGGTGACATCTGAGCTAAGCCTTGAAAGATGAGTAGATTTTTTGTCCAGGTAGGCAGCAAAGAGTAAGAGGCAAGTAGGTTAAGGCAGTTGGGGGGTAGAGGACAAGGGTGGTGAGAATATTCCAGGGAGAGGAACGGAAGTGCCTAACTGTATTTTATGCCATGGAGCATTCATAAAAGTAGGCTAGTCTTACGTTAGGAGCCACTGTACAAAGAATCAACCTGAGAAAGTAGATATGGGACTTGAATTCTCTCGAGGGTTCTCTGATTTATGAACCCAAGAAGTGTTCATTTGGAAAAACAGAAACCTCTGGTTTGCTGGCTGTTCTCCAATGACTAAAGGGCCACCAGGCTTCCTGTTCAATGTCAGGCAGAAAGTGCCTGGATGGACTTGAGGTTTCCTATGTCTTCTCTGTGCTTCCTGTCAAAGCATGGAGCAAAACCCTCCTCCACTGTCTGAAAACTCATGATTTCAACCCCGGACTCACATCTCCCTAATTCCCCTGGAATGACCCCCATCTGTCACTGGGTTGCCCAGCACCCACTTCACCTCTCTGCTCACAAGCAGCTGTGTGGGGTTCTCTTCTTAGAAAACAGAAGGCTATTTTGGACACACACAGTGTGCTAGATTTGCAGCCACTTTCCCCTCTTACGAGTATATTTCAAAAATTAAAACACAAATCAAAGGAGAGTTAAGAGACAGACAGCACTCGGCCCTGGCTGCTCGAGCATCAATTAGTAAATGATGTGAAATCCCTCAGTCTGACTGCTTCCAGGTAACATGATTACCCACCTAATACAATTACAGTAAAACCACTAAATTAGACAATACGTGTGTTTGTAATTTCAAGTATCTTTGCAACAACTAGTGAGATTAAAACAAAAATTCTCTATCATTTAAACCTCATATGAATATTAGTCTAATCATATATTTATAATATTAATTGTTTCATACTTCAAAATAATTTTCACATTCAACCCACAACTCATGGAGGCAAATTTATCCTCTCTTACTTTAAGTTAACATTATTTGTTCCCATTTTGTTTTGCTCAGTAATTTTTGAAACATCTTTCACATATACCTAAACTAGGCAGAGGTCAGAGGTGGTACTTACACTACAGCCACATTACTTACACACAACTGCATATCAATTCATAGATAAAATGTGTATGTCCAGATTAAACCTATAGAATTAGAACATAAGTTTGGATTTAGTAATCCACGAAAAGAGTTTTTACACGAAATATTTTCATTTTTACTTTCTGCAGACTGTACCAACGTTATTGAACCCAAGATCCTGAAATGGTACAAACTGAAAGTTAAGACATACTTTGTTTGAGAATTTTGCATTACAAATGAACAAACGATTTAACTGATTAAGTATTTTAATCTTAGGCAGTTGTGATTATAGGTAGCTTTACTCTTTCTGACACTACAGACTAAATAAAGTAAAAGTTTCTTATTACTGAATATTTATCTATTGAAAAGGACAAAAAACTGTCATTATTAAAAATGAATCAAAAGTATCTACTGACAAGTAACAGTAAAAATAATAGAAAGTGTAGACATATAAGTGATTCAAATAGGTATCTACTTCCTACACACACTTTCTCAGGCATTCTGCTCCCCCAAGTCATATGTTATTTCCGGAAGAGGAAAATATGCTGAAGATAGTAAACCTGGGTAAAGCTTATCTGTGAATCCCGTCTATGTCAAGTTTACCTATCGACACAGACCAATGAGAGCTGTGTGACTTTGTGTTTAACTTGGGAGGAAGGTATGAAGATTCTCCACACTTGACTGAAAATAGAACCGTCCTCTCATGCAGATGCCTAGGAATCTTCTGACTATATCAAGTGATCTTAAGATCTACTCTGGTTATGGGTTCTCCACTGGGGGTAATTTTGCTTCCAGAGGACATCTGGCAATGCCTGGAGACACCGTCACCACTCGGGGAAGGGTGCTACTGGCATCTAGTGGGTAGAGACTAGGCATGCTGCTAAACATCCCAGCATGCAAAGGACAGCCACACACACACCCCAACAGAGAATTATCCAGCCCCACTTGTCACTAACCAGAGCTTGGGAAACCCTGGTCTAAATATATTGAAGGCTTCAGGGAAAACATCAATATTAGCACCATATTTTTATACAGATGCACCTGGCAGCAATTGCAGGTAAGCAGCAAAAATGGGACTTTGACAATTAATGTTCTAACTCTCCTTCCTCCCTCAGCCCCACTCTGCCATACAGTCATTACATCTGACTCTGAGGAGTGATAAATGCTAGAAACAGAGGTGCTTATAACCCCCTATTGTCACCAGAAAGATAAGAATCATAGCAATATTTTAAGTTATCTTTTTAAAAGTTTACCATGAGTTCATCAAGCCCACTGTCAATTGATAATTACACAAATTCTTATCATTGGTAACTTCAGGCTGAAAAAAAAGCAACTGAAGAAACTTAAATATTGGCTATAAACTAAAGTACCATTATACGATGCGCTTATAATTGCTTAGAGTAATTGAGAAACCACATAGATCAAAGCCTTATCAATTCTAGATTACTGCTGGTGGAAGTATTTGTTAAAAGAAATACTGCACAAGGTCAATGGTCAAAGCTGACTTTTGAGCACCTCTAATGTCTTCTCTTAGGGCTCCAAACACAGCCTCAGATTTGCCAAGATCACCCCAGAGCACCAAATCTGTACCTGGACACTGGGGACTCAACTTATGGTCTCCAATCTACAGCCCCCAAAAGGACTTTCAGCTCTAAAAATCTCTGGAACTTTTTGAGTAGTCTAATGAAGGGCACCCCATTATTATCATAACAGCTCATATCATATTATATAATTATAACCATTATAATCATTAACAGCACATATCATATATAATTACAATCATTATAATCATAACAGCTCCTACTCACAGTACTCATGTTGGACACTCTTCTAACTACTTCACATTTAGTTACTCATTGAATTCTCATAAGAACGCTATGAAGCATGTTCTATTACACATGAGAAAACTGAAGCAAAATCAGTTTAAGTAACATGCTCATCATTACATCGTCTTCAGTGTCAGAGCTGGGGTTCGAACCCAAGCAGCCAGGCTCCATATTCTTTGTACTTAACCACCGTGCTAGAAAAAGAATTGGGTCTCGGCGCCAGCCCTGCGGCCAAGTGGTTCAAGTTCAGTATGCTCTGCATCAGCGGCCAGGGTTGATGGGTTCGGATCCCGGGCGCGGAGCTACTCCACTCATCAGCCATGCTGTGGAGGCATCCCACATGCAAAATAGGGGAAGACTGGCACAGATGTTAGCTCAGGGTTAATCTTCCTCAAGTGAAAAAAGAGGAAGACTGGCAACAGAGGTAAGCTCAGGGTTAATCTTCCTCAAGTGAAAAAAGAGGAAGATTGGCAACAGATGTAAGCTCAGGGCGACTCTTCCTCACCAAAAAAAAAAAAACTGGGTCTCTCAGATTTCAAGTGCTATGAAACATTCTTATCTGCAGAGATTTTCAGGATCCTTGGCTTATCTACTAGATCATTGAAGTCCCATTGGTCATGTGGGAAATACATTTCTACATCACTACACACATACACATAAGTTGGGCCTGGATTCAGAGCTGCTAATACCAAAAAGCCCTGAGGTTGTTCTCAAGGCTGTCCTGCCTTGTCATGGTCACACCCATTCCCACCATTCCCAGTCCTATGGCAGAGGATGTCCAGTGCACCACCACTGCTTTCATCCCCATTATCTTTCCTCATTCGCTCCACAGGAATTTACTAACTCCTATACTGGAGATATCGACATGACAAATACTGGTAATAGCTTCAGTAACCTCTCAGTCGAGAGCAGGACTGAAGCTCATGTAACCAATTACACTTCAACGTGGCAAGTGCCAGGCTAAAGCTAATAACTGGGTGCTCTGGGAGCAAAGAGAAAAGAAGCATCCAACTCAGCCTCTGGAGGCAGAACAACTCACCAGAGGAGGTAACATTTTGCATCTTGAGTCTTGAAAAAGAAGTAGAAAAGGAAGTTTCAGAGGCAGAGGAGAGATGCCTTCCAGGTAGAAAGAACCACATGCACAAAGCAATGAACTGGAAACGACCAGGGGTCTTTCAGCACTGTAGTTTTCCATGTGGCTGGAGAAGAGATTTCTTGGGAGAGGGTGGTGAAGAGGAGAATGGCAACCTGGGCAAGGGTCTCAGCATGAAGGGCCTTGCAGGCCCTGCTAAGAAGTCTGGAATTTATTCTATGGCAACAGGAAATTTTTTTAAGAATTTTAAGTCAAAAGGGACCTGATAAAAGCTGTACAAATGTGGCTGACCATCCTAGGGATGGGGAGGGGAATCTTGGAGACAGATCCAGCATAGTCCAGAATGGTTCCCCAGGAGAGGCAGTCAAGATACCACAACTATACTCTTCATGACAAAGACAATATGACCAAGTGTGTATAGGACAAGTGTCCACCTAAAGCTAACAGGATAATCTGAAGATTAAACTTGTGACCTTGGTTACCATGGTTAAATAACTTACTGTGCTAACCATTCCTTACGAATGGTATATGGCAAGAAGAAGCAAAACTTACTATAATAGACTAAAAATCCCAAAGTCTTCAAAATTATATAGAATAGAAAAAACCTACTCACCTCACTCTAATTTTTGCATGTCAACAACACTGATAATGAAAAAGCATTTAAAAAGGCATTTACATGTACCTAGAACTTTGCTACATATTTTCATGAATGAAGCCTTTAAGAACGAAAGTCAACAATTAAGGAGACAAAACAGATCTAAATTAAAATTCTTCTTGGGTCAACTGAGAAAAATAAAACAGTAGCATCTCTTAACACCTAAAAGTTCTTGTAAAAAATTGAGGCAGCATTGCTGTTCTTGACAGACTTATGGAATTTCACATTCTTAAGTTACCTACTAGAAGCACAGTTTGAGATTACTGAAAACCTGCAAAAGGAAATCTGAACGTGACTCACCCACCTTGTGATTAAATTTGGCTAGAATTACTTGAGTCATAATCAAACGTGAATACAGATTTGCATTAAAATATAAAATTTTAAGTGAAAAGAATTAGCTAATTCAGAGACCTCTTGACTCCCCAAGTCATCATCATTTTCAACATACTGGCCACATTAATATTCAATCTCTTAGTCAGACCATTCAGGTCTTTTCAAATCCCTCAACATTAGGGAGTTCAGAGGCAGAGGAAAAATGTAATGAATAGATCGCTCCACTGGGTATATGCAGAGGTCTGTGAATTGTGTGTATGACCTTGTGGAGAATAAGCCCTCCTGGTATGTGGTACACCCACCTGATTAAGGATAGAATTTCAAATTTAATGCTATTGCTTTTGTGAGTAGAATTAAACTTAATGGCACATGAATGTAAATTTTTATGATTTAATTGTAGCCTTTCATAAGAAATGTCCCTTTCATTTTAAAAAAGAAAGGAGGAAAGAATTACAGAAACAGTAGCAATAATTTAAGTGACTATCCAAGGTCACATCAATTTATGTCAGCGCTGATGTTTCTTCATAAAGTCTTTAAAGAACAAAAGATTCTCTAACAAAGCAAACCTTTGCAAATACAAATTCTGTGTGCCTCATTCAGACCTCTAACTCAATGTGGGAAACATTCTGACTACTTTTTATTTTCTCAGTACTAAACTGAAATAAAGTTGCAGATTGGTTAATAAGCAGTCAAGTTATACTAGGGTGAACAGACATACTTTTTGCCCATACATGACACCGGGAGATATTTTGCGTATTTGAGAGTTGTTTTTTGTTGCATTTTGTTTTTAAATGGATGACATACTGACATACTACAGCGGGTCCTCTAAATTCACCCCTTTCGTTTTTGCACCCACTTTCACACACTCAAGACCCTTACAGAGACTTTGGGAGGTGGCAACGGTAGGAGGGCAGTATTGGCCGTGATTCACAGGCCACCTGCGACCCGCTTTACTCGGAGCAGTGGGTATTGCTCTAGTGGGCACAGCGTCAGCTTTCACTTGAATCAAGGGGTCTGGGACTAAATACATAAATAAATAAATAAAAAATGAAAATGGAAAAATATATTAAAGTTATAGAACAGATCAACAGCAAAAGTGTTCACTAGAAAAAAACCTTAAAAATGCAAAGTCTGATATCTGTGTAAATTGAAAGTATTTCCAAAATATGGGTGACCCCACTGTGACTTAAACTTGCCTCTAGAAATTCATTATGAAGTCCTTATTAGCTGGCTCAACATGAATGTGTAGATTTGAGATTCCTCACCAGCATTCAGGCTTAAAATGACACCAACAACAAAATCCCTGTAAAATTGATAACATCTAACCAATGGATAAGTCTTCAAAAGCAAAGGAAAGTTTTACATGTAAATTAAACATTAAAAAGATCTGGCCATAAGTTCTTAACGTTTGGGAAGCATTCTAGAGTAACAGTTTCTCCAAATTCAGTCATTTGCCACCAAACTTCATGATTTTGGCTTTTTTAGCCAAGCACTTGTTCACTGCCACTTAATATGTTTCTTTAAATAGATGCTTTAAAAATTTGTTTTTACTTCAATACTTTTTTGGCTTTGTCTTAGGTTTAATATGAAATTTAACATATTTTTCTAATACCCTTATAAATAAAAACATAACTAACAATACAAAAATAAAATGTTTGTTTGGGTACCACCTAAAATGACTCATGTATCACTGGTGGGAGTAACTGCCTAGATTTAAGGATCAGGGATCTGGGGTCAGACAGCAGAGATGGATCCTGGCTCCACAGCACCGAGTGACTGGGTCTCAGTTTCTCATCTGTAAAATGGGAATAATAAAAGTACCTAATTTATAGCATAGTTGAGAAGATTAAAATTATCGAATCCACAAAAATACTTTAAAGTGTTTTGCATAAAGTAAATCCTCAATAAATGTTAGCTGTGATGTTATGATGATGAAAATGATGACGACTTAGAAAAACTATAACTACACAAAAACTGAACTGACAACTTTTATTTTAAAATATACTTTAAGATTTGAACACACTTTAAAAATATATACTTTCGATATGGAATTTCAAAATGGATATTCTATATTAGACTAATGTAACTTCATTTTGAAAGTGTTCAAATATGGTCACAGCAATCAGACTTTGCCTAAAAATTTCAATCCAAAAAAATCAACCTGTGAAAAAATAATATTTAAAAACCCTAACATGATAACACTTATAGGTCTTTCTCTCACAGCCCAGAAGTACATTAAAATAAATTTACTTACTTTACAAAAATAAAAGCTTTAAAAATGAGTATGTTGTATTAAAATGTTTCATACGGGGGAAAAACATTACAATTTCTGACATTTTAATATGGTGTTATTCTTCATCAGCCATGGACTGAAATCTCAGGGCGAGAAAAGGGCCAGACCAATGCTGAAAGGTTTCAAATATCAAACTATACTATTATGTCAGTGCCCTAAGATCAATTAGCACCTTTCAATGACAGAAAAGGTTACAGTGAGGCTCTGAGGTGCACTCTGAAACTATTTCAAACCACCACAGAAATGTGGTTTTGATAACTCAAAATGGTTTCTATTTTTAAATTAATCCATTTCATCTCTTTTCTGGAAGAAGTAGAGGAGTCAGGAGAGGAAGGGTAATAGTATTCATTTTCAGTACCTCTCTCCCAGGAAAAACAGGGATGGGGATCCAGTAAGAATCAGAAACTTCAAGAGTAAAATGGCGTGTCACCAAAGCAGATACGACTGTGCAGTGCCACAGCAAAATTAGGTGACAGCAATGTTTACAAAGTCTTCAAACCTCTTAAAAGCAATCAGTTTTTGCTGATTGTACTGTACTGCTTTTGAATATGTGATTCTTGTTTATTTTCTTCCACTCGAGTGCAAACTAAATGACACCAAGTTCAGCTCCATGTGCAATTTAACGAATACTCAATGTCCCATATATGAAAACACTTCTAACTGCAAAATGCAGTATTATATATGCTGCAATTACATACACCATTGCATCTCATCCCTCCCTAGAACAGACGCCTGAAAGAGCACGTCATATCTTAGTTCACCGAGAAAAATGCATGAGACACAGGTACATTGCAACGTCATCCATTCCTCCTGGTGTTGATTTCATCCACCTAGTAACCATTGTAAGAAAATCCCCCAACTGTATTTCTGAATACAATTAGTTTAAGATACTCTACAGGAGACACACTGTAAGAGTTTAGAACATGTAAGAATAATCTCCATTTGAAAAAGAAACTGTCATGACTATATTCTCACTAAAATAACAAGGTGTTTGATAGAGGTTTGTTGAGCTCTTCAACGAGACCTCTCAAAATGTCTTCTACTTTTGATAGCACGCTTTTCTATTTATTTCCTAAATGAGTGATCTGAAATATTTACAACCAGACAGTACCTAATTTTAGGTTTTAAGTGCTTTAACAGCTCCATGAAATATGATCAGCAGCTGCAATACAGAACCATGGTGAATAAACGCCTTATAAAGGGGGGCCTGTTTTTACTGAATGTTCAGTGTTCCTGCATTTAAGTAACAGAAAAAAAAGATAATGAAAAAACATAATAAATATTGCACTCTTAAATTACTTAACACTTCACTAAGTCTTGAAAAGGATTATCTCCCCTTTTCTTGAATTTTCTATAAAAAAGTGTGAGGTTCCACTGGGTGAAATAAGTTTAATTTTATTGTTTGAAAGTTAAAATGTGAACTTGCCACCATCCTAACTTTTCATAACAATAGTTATGGTTTTTCTATCATTCTACTTTTCTAAAAATTCTGGGTAATTTAATTTCAGAGCATAAATTTTTTAAATGAAATACCAAGCCACATAAATATATTTTTAGACACAGCATCAGTCATTTAGAGCTTGCAACAGAGATTGAAAACATGAAACTGGACACTCTATTTCTCGTGGCTATGTAAAATTTATTTACACCCCAAATTACAATATAAATAAAAAGGAAACTCGTAGAAATGGAGAACTTGTTTTTCTTTTTTTCACCTCAAAGTAGTTATTTTAAAAGAAAAAATAAATTATAACAAAATGACAAACTATTCATCTGCCTCCCTTCAAAAAACAAACTTTCATGTAAAGACAATTCTTTTCAACTAGCTTCTACAAATCTGCTAGAATGCAGCACCTGCATTTCTTAATAAGAATAATGATTGTTCTTGAACCAATTCTTTTTATACAAATCTCAGGGTTTTTAAAAGTTTTAAACTTGAACATATTACTTAAAATTAATATTAGCTATGAATATATACATATACATAAAACTTTTCATTTCGTAAAGGAGAAATTAAGTTTCTAATGTCCAATAAAATAAATACTGACTAACAAAAAAGAGAATAATCAAGTAAATCTTTTTATTTCAGTTATAATTGTGAAACAACCTCTAATAACGATGGCCTAAAAATGTTGAAGCATACTATTTTCAAGTAATTGAGAAAGGAGAACAGGCCTTTAGACCCCCACTTATTATGAGACAAGTATATATCTCTAATAATCAGAAAAAAGGGCAGTTTCCAGATAATCTAATGATGTTACTTTCAAAGCTGTAACTGGCAAAGTTTTTAACTATCTTGTACAGTCATTTCTAAAAGTTAGTTTAACTTTGAATACTTACAACTTTTGAGTCGAACAAACTATTTTTATGGTTTATAATAACAATAAAAATGGGTGTAGTTATAAGTGCCTTTGGTATTGTTGCCATAAAAATCAGATTCTGGCAGTCTAGCTCCACACAAAACAGTTTGTGTCTGTTACTACTGCTACGTGGGATAATGTTATTTTAAAAAATACACAAATGCCTTTGAATGCAGTCTCCTAAAACGCACTCTACCACATATCAAATATTTTGTTTTAGGATTCTCTCTCTGACCTCCTTCCTAGTTTTTGGGTTCTTCAGCTACAAACTGGCCAGAAATATTTTAAAAGGAAAAAGTAAAGGCAATGTTTCTGCTTAAGAAGTCCTACCCGGGAAACGTTACCAAGTCTATCCTTGTTCTGAGGACGTTTTAAAAACAAAAACAACCCAACAAACAAAAAACCACCATCAACTTTCAACGCTGTCAGTCACCTACGTGCAAAAGAAACTTCAGAGGCTGTTGAGGGGGAGGCCGCGGCTGTGCCAGGCTCCTGGACCCCACCTGAGCCCGGCAGGAGCCCGCACCGAAACTGACAAACGCCCGAGGGCGCAAAAAGTGGCCGCTGACGAGAAGAGGCACAAAATGCCATCTTGGAGAAGGTATGTTTCGCTCCATCAATTACGTTGAGCCCAGGGTGCCAAGCCAAAGGGGTAAGGGAGAAAGAAAACTGTTAAGTATGAGCTCTTAATGTGAAACCTAACCTGTTGGTTCTCTTAGGTATCAGATTTTGGAAGTGTCTGTAATGACAGCCAGGAAAGCAAATTAATGGCCAACGGCCCACTGGGTTTGAACACGAGACTCCTGATACCTCCTCACAGATCAAGTACACAACACACACGCACACGGAGGTGCTCCACGTGGAAGTGCTCTGAAACCAAAACACAAGTCCCGTCCCTATTCTGCGCCTCGCTGCCCTCGGGTTAGGATTCATGAATGACTCTGCCCGCTCGGCAGTCCAGGGGAGAGGCGCAGGGGGCGAGGGGAGAAGATCGTTTCCAAACAACACACACACGCTCGCCGAAGCCCACACCCCATTAGCCTTCAAGGGAAGGGGAAAGAGAGGTGGTCGTGAGCGGAGGCATTGCCACTCCAACTAGGCAAGAGGTCACAAAAATTTAACTGCCCTCTCCGGTGCCGCCACCGCTCTGCCACCGGACTGGGTCCGCAAATTCTCTAATAGCTCCAAGCTGTTCCGAACAATGCGTACAAAGAAAGAAACATCTCTAAAGTGCTACTAAACGAAAGTTCTGGCTACTGTGTGGCGCAAAATAAAACAAGCACACACAGGGTCTACTTCCAAATCCTGCTTAACGACGCAGAAACAGCGAGCCGTTTCCAGTGCCGCGGCACCCCCGGCCCAGCAGGCTTTGAAACGAGAGCAAACCTGCTCTCCCAGCCAGGTCCCTTCGTTTGGAGAAGTTATAATCCCTCCATGGCATCCGCGTCCCGAGCCAATGAACGCGACTGCTCTGACAAGGCGCCTCTAATTTCACGGACCCTGGCAAACTGCAGGAGACACTCGGTCCACGCCACATAAAACTATGGCAGAGGGACGGCCGCCGTTCAAAATCCGGCTCCGGCCGCGGGATCAGAGCCCCCAGCACCGGGAAACCCGGGCGCTGGGGCCTCCAGGGGACCTGGGTCAGCATCCTTGCGCCTGGCTGACCTAGGGGGTCATCACAAAGTAATAAATGTCACAGGAGGATGGAGGGAGACCCCGGGAGCGCGTCTCGGCGAGGCGGGGACGGAGTGCAGATGGGGAGCCGCGCACCCCGTTCCGCGCGGGCTCCGCCGCCGCCCCGCAAGGGACACGCAGGCTCGGCGGGGACCCTCGGGGCCGGGGGCGTCCTGCAGGACCGAGCGCCGCGCTGCAGTCCCAGCGGAGGGCCCTCGGGCGCGCGGCACTCCGCCTCGGGGCGCCCGGGGACTCGGCGCCCCCACACCGTCCCGCCGCGCGTCCTCGTCCCCAGCGCTCGGCGCCCCGGCGGAGCCGCGTACACTTTCCCGAGCGAGTCTGCGGGGTCCCTCAAGCCCGGACCCCCGCGGGGCCTGGGACGGGGGTCGCCAGAAGGGGCACTCACCTCCTGCCGCCCGGCCGCCTCGGGATCCCGAAGTTCAAGCGCGTGTCCCAGCCGCGGATCCGCGCGTCGCTACTTAGATATTTATTCTCGTTCCTTCCAGTGTCGAAGTTTCCCCTTCGCGCTGTGCCTCTGGTGGAAACAGGACATCCCCTTCGGCCACCCCGCAACAAATAGCGTACACAAGTGGGGGAGAAACGGGGCGGGGGAGAAGCCGGCTCCGAGGGGGAGGAGGAAAGGCGAGCAGCCAAAACTCCGGACTGACGACAGGAAAAAAACAGGAGAAGAAAAGAAAAAGCGAGCGCGCGCCCAGCCGCCGCCGCCGTCCCGCTGCAGCCTGCCCCGAAGCTCTGTCCCCTCCGCCAGGGGAGCGACAACTTCACGTGGCCCGGCGCGAAGTTTTGCGCGGAGGCCGGGAGCGGCCGGGCGTGCGCCCCGCGGCGGGCGGCCGCGCACTTGCGCGCGGGGTGGGGGCGGGGGCCGCCGCCGGCGCCCGAGGCCACTGGGGGCCGCCGGGGACCTCGGGGCAGGCGGCGGGGGGCGGCGGCGCGCGGGGCACCGGCTCCTTTTTATTCGACCTCGGGGGACTGCCTGTTGTCATGGTTTGCGGTCCCGCGTGGGGACCGCTCGGGGCCCTGGGTGTCCCCGGTGGCGCCGCGGTAATCTCCGCGCCCTCCGCGCCGCCCCCACCCCGCCCCCACCGGCCTGGCGCCGGCCCTGCCACCTCCCGGCTGGGGGAGGGAACCGCGGCCGCACTCCCCTCCCCGGACCTGGGAACCGCTGTCTGTCCCCACCTGCCTCTGCGGGGCAGCCCCTGAGGGGTCTGTAACTCCGCGGGACCCGGTGCCCAGTGTGGGCCACTGCGGGCCCCCAGCCGGACTCTTTCCACTTACCCCAAGGGTGGAGACAGAAGGGACTTCGCCTACTTGCAGCAACGTAAAATAAAAACCAACCCACGCCAGACTGGGGAGCTTTCTCTGAAGGGAGGAAATACCCTTTTCCGTGAAGATATGTGCTGGGAACGAGTGCGCAGTCGGGGATAGGCTGTGCTGGGAAGGGCCTGGGCCCCTTCCAGCGCTGGGCGCAGGTATAGGCATCCCTCCCAGACGCCCAAAGGTCAGGCGGCGACGACTGACTTCCAAGGCAGCGTCAGAGCTTCCCCAGGCACATTGCTGAAGCGACATTTCATGCCTGAGCCTTCTGCACGTTACGCACCCGCATAGGATTTAGCATTCTATATGCACACGTGTGAATATCACAGCCAGAAGCCGCAGCAAAGTAGACAATAAACAATACATACATTTTGTATGCTTTCAATCACCTCTTCCTAAAACCTATTGTCTATTTTAGGGGCATCTTCTTTAATTGTCACATCGATTTAAATGTTTTAATTCATTGAGAATTTACTGTCAGTCCTACACCGGTCACTTAAGGCACGTATGGGTTCATTGAATTTTCACAACTCTGTGGTGGTTATTTAAGCCCGTAAAAGAGCTAAGGAAACTGAGGCCCAAAGAAACCTCAGAAAGTAACTTTCCCAAAGACAAACCCACTGGTCTCTAAACACCAACCCTAAGATTCAACAAGCCTCACACTGCCTTAGAGGTGGCCTGAGGGATTACAAGTTAACTAGCAGAAATTACTCCCATTCAAAGAAAATTTAGTTTTAATATATTATCAACTAAGTTATATTCTGTAGAAAAGCTCAGAAAAAGATTTCACTGGCTACTTGGGCGTAATCTTATGCAACTGACATGGACACCGTCAAGTTCAAAAGCAAAAACAAATACTGGTAGTTTCAATTTATTTCTCAATTAGTGGGGCATTGTCTACAATTATTAACAGGCAGTGGAAAAGGTGAGGTTGTAAATTTAAACTGATAAAGGCGCTCCTGGCTGCTCTCATCACTCACTGGGTTTTCTTTCCTGCAGATTTATTTTGAAGGGCTTCGGCACTGCCAGGAGTAATGTTTCTCTTTCTGGTTCTCGGGGTTGAAGGAGTTCTGGAGGTGGGTTTGGTCTAGAGCACATTCTGGCCTGGAGACGATGCCGGTTAATAGACACTTAAGAGGGAAATAGCAATGGGCAGATTTAATTAACTTTGCAGATCTTATTTTCCCATTTTACTGGTGAGAAAACTAAGGACTCAGAATTTGTAACAACTTGCTAATAAATGGCAGACCTAAGATTCAAACCAGCATCTGTGTAACTCCGAAGACCACTCTTATCGACCGTGAGGCTATCAGTATTAATGGTAGTAGTCAGAAAAATAGTAATTATTTTTAGTACAGTGTATATGCTATGGGCAAAATATGCAATTTAAATGTTTTTGAATCATTCAGAGTCTAAGAACGCTCGGTGGCTATAGCAAAGATCATGTAAAAATTAAGTGCAATGCTGAATTTAATACTCTCCTCATAAAGCCACAATTTTTTAAATTTTATTTGGGTATAAAACATTATGTGTTAGTGTGACCTCTAAATATAGGTGAGGACATGCACAATTTAGATAAAATAAAAATTCATATCATACTTTAGTACAGCATATTTTCACACAAATATAACTTTTTAGCACATTTCTTTACTCTCTACTAAAATCAGATTTTCAGCAATACTGACCTTTCTTTCAAGTTACTTTTCTCCCACATAATTTTTTATACATCTCCATAAGAATATGTTTACAGAAGTTATTCCAAGAAAATAGGATTGTATCACAATATTAGTTGTTCGGTTTCTTATGATTACCTTCCAATCCGTCTAGTCTTAAATATACATATATTGCATGCATACCACTAGGAATGATACAAAATGTCACATTTGCAGTCCACATTTGAAATAAGAAGTTGAACATAGGAAACAAAGAATTTTGTTTGCATAGGCAAAACTGTATTGCTTGTTTAAACAAGGCATTATTTCCACCATTTCTATTGAATACCACTTTTATAATTATTGCCATATCACCCTTGTAATATTATCTGCTTAATAATTTTCTTTAAATTATTTTTATGAAATAAGTTTATCTAATAAAGGCAACTTTTTATCCTCATCATAAATGGAAAACCAGTGTAACTTGCCATGAGTAGAAGATGACCTTGCAAATGAATGTATATTATGGAAATAAAAATGATTTATCCTGCACCACCCAAAATTATCTGAGACACCAGTTTGAGAAACACTGGTTTAAAGAATATGTCCCTCAGGCTCTCCAAAACATAGTTTCAAGCCCTCCCTTTCCATTATTGTTGAGAAATGTTGAGTCCAAGTTACTTTTAGATATTACTTTTTAAATTTTGTTTTTATTCAATTATTGACTTCCTTGCCTAAAATACACTTGAAGTATCTGAAGTTGAAATCTTTTTAAAATTAATTTATTTTTTATTGTTTTTCTTACTATCTTACTTGTGATAAAATTCAAACAATTCATAAGCACACAATTAAAAACCAAACTACTCTCCTGAGAGAAGACACCAGTTACCCATTACCCTCCCTCTCCATCGACTTTCCCTCCTCAACACACACTCCATCTGAGGCCTTAACCACCATAAAAGAAACTTTCCATCTGTTAACATCATGACGTGGCAGATCTACTGGCCCAGGCTGGTGCTGCAACAAAGTTCTACGAGGCAGTGAAGAGGAAAAGTAGATCCATGGGAGAACCTCAGAGAGCCTGAAAGGATATGTAGGGAAATTCTGAAGTCTCAAATCTGCTGGAAAATTCTGGAAGTAATTCAGAAACACTAGTGGGTCCCACATAACCTGAATCAGGCCATCAGAATATCCATAAATGTTCAACTTCATCTGATAAAGGGCATTTGTTGTGGAGGGAGAAAAAAAGTGACCTTATAGTGAAAATCAGGGGAAATAAAAGATTCACTTATTAGCAATTCCCTTAACCAACCGCCCTGGGCAGGATGCTTCTGCAGTTATCATCTACTATTTGTTTATTCTTCAAGTGTGCATGGCACTGTTTTGGCATTGGGTTTTGTATGAGTCAAGTTAAACAAACAAAGCCCTTTAGGAGTTCATAATCCAAAACATAATTTTTATTTTAATTTCATTTTAAAGTAACCTTAAGGGAAAACCATTCCCTCACTTTAGTAAGAACAAACGTTAGGCTAAAAAAAATGGAATAAGACATTACATTCAACAAAAACGAAAACAGAAGACTGGATGTTTGTAGAAATAATCCCAAAATGGATCTCTTGAGTTAACTCCCTGTTGGTGTACCTCTGAAGTTTAGCTGGAAGTATACACAATTCTTAAAAAATACAGTCATTCAGTCGTTTCTTAGGTAAATCCTAAACCAAACTCTTTGAGCTTTGAGAGAATGGACTTTGAGGGTCCAGTATCAATATGGACCAGCTTTAAGACTGTTTTACTCCACTACTCTACCAGTGACAGAGTATGGAACCAATGAGGATAAAACCTGATTTCCCAGGAATCTAAAGTGCTGTGCTGCTGGTTTTCTAAAATCTGTAAATAAACACACTTTCTGAGTAATTTTGTGCAAACAGACCAAGCTTGAAAAGGTTCCTACTAGTTTGTGAAAATGAAGAAATCAGATCTGCAGCAGACCTGTTGGGTCATTCTCTTCTGCCAGGCTCTCTGCTGAACTTCCTCATTCTTGGCAGAGTCTCTAAAGAAAAGGAAATGCACACTCTTGGGGAGACAGCTTCATGATATTTACTTTTCAATTCTCTCTGGACATTTTTTCTCAAGTTAAATCCTTTTAGTACCATATTATGCAATTCTACTCTATCTTCCATGTTTACGCCCAACCTTCAGATGTTTATAAACAGATATCATGCCCACTTTTAGTCATCTGTTAGCCACGTTAAACAAATGTAAGGCCTTTTAATCTTGTTTCAGTTCAGTCTCTCCAAGCCCTTAATCATTCTTATTGCTCGTCTCTGAACTCTTTCCAGTTTGCTAGTTGTTCATTTTCCTTAGAGGTATCCCACGTTGAATGCATTGTTCCAGGTGTGGTCTCATTAGCATTCTAAATGAGTCCCACTTGTTTTTTCTTCTGTGGCATTGTGTTATGGCTTCAGTGCAAATTCTCACCAACACATGCTACTTTCATATTCTAACAAACTTACAGATTATTTTTTTCTCTATTTTCACTTCACATAGTATTTCTTTTGGTATACCATAACAATCCTGATTTCTCAAGTACTTCAGATGCAGATTTAAATGATAATAGTAGTCAAAATATGAACAATATGACTTTGTTCTTCTTTCGATTTCATTGGCTTAAAACTATCTACATTTCAAAACAGGAAAGATCCAATTAATCTCTTCTTTTATATAGATCTTTATTATATATGCTTATGATGTTTATCTGCTTATGAAAAATGTCTGCTGATTATAATTTGAAAGTCTCCAGATACACAGTTCAATGATTGGTGGAAGGAGGAATTTTACTTCATGGAGGGCAAATAAATCCATTTGACAACTTTAACGTAATGCATTTGAAATGGTTAACTCCAGTATCTATTTATTTTTATAAAATGTCAAAGTTAGGAAGATTACTAAATTGCAATAATCCATTTAGACTGAATATTTTGGAATGGAAATATTATAAAATAATATCACTGAAAATTGTAAAGAAAGCTCCCTAATGTCCATTCCTTCCACTATATTTTAGAGCACAAACATTTAAAAACAATTTCTTTATACAGTGTTTTTCAATTTTAAGTGTATATTCTCAGCCCCACCCCCACCCCAAGCTGCATTAAAATGACTTTCCTGTTCACTTGATTCCTTTTTTCTGCCACCAACCCTCTCAAAATATGTGGTCAGCACTCAGAGCATCTGCTTCTCAGCCTTACTAAGGCCTAGAAATCTGACCTCTGCTCCCCTCCCTTTACTGAGACAGCTCCCCTTGAGTTCATCAGTGGTCTTCTAATGGTCATTTCTTAGTCTCCATCACCCTTGCCTTCCAGGAAGCATTTGGTATTATCAACAGCAAACTTCTGCTAACTTTCAGCAGCCTTCTCCACTTTCAACTTCCATGATTCTGTCTCTATTCTCTGATTGCTACATCTCTGGTTCCTACAGAGCTTCCCCTTTTCTCTTAATTCTACTAAGAAATAGACCTAGACATAGGTTCTCTTCTCTTCCTTCGCTATATTCTCTCCTTTTACAATTTCATTCACTTCTGCAATCTCTTCTTTCACCTCTAAATGGGCAATTTAAGGACATGAATCTCCTTCCTAGAAGACTGGGCATCCTCAACTGCAGGGCTGGTTGGCATCTGAAGGTGAACACACTCAAAGCTGAATGCATCACCCATCCTGTCCGCCCCTCCCAGCAGCTCTCCTTGACTTAATCCTGTTAATGGCACCACCTTCATCGAGGCTCAACTCTTTGAATTCATCCTTCACTCTTCTTTCTTCCCTTTCATATACAACAAGTCAACAGGACAAGTTTATTTTGTATTGGCAGTGTCTCTTCATCTATCCTTCCATTTGCTTATCCTTGCTGCTTCCCCAGGCCCAGTTCCGCATCTGCCTCTTCTGTCATAATTGGCATCTCCTCCTTTAGGCCCTTCTCTGCCATTCCACTCGACAGAGATATGAGTTCTTCTTTCTCTAAAGTATAGCTCTTCTCTCAGTTAAAAATCTCCAGTAGGTTCCAAATGTCTATTTAATAAAGTGCAAATATCTTAACCCAGCAGTGAACTGCCCAGAGCAGAGGTGGCAAAGTAGAACCTCACATCTTCCTTTCCCTCTCATGCACGCTAACTTGTATCTAACACTTGACAAATATTTACTAAAAAATGATAAAAATGAGGTGCTTAAATGAAGGGTGACCAAATACTCCAGTTGATAACCAGAATGCAATAGAGCAGAGAACATTCAGTGTGATGGGGACCCTCCTCTTATATGTTTAATTTGATTTGGGGGAATGCCAACTCATGTAGGATCCCCTTTGGGCACTTTGATGTACTCTTTAAGCCCCAAACAACTTTCCTCTCTTGTATTCTGCTTCTCACTATTCTACATTAGAGAGATAAAGCATTTTGCACATGTCCCACATTTCAGGATCAGTGATGAACCATCCCAGCTTCATGATAGAATTTCCAAAGCAGTCTATGAGTTCAAAAAAACAGAGAGATTGGAGCACGTGGCTCAAGAGGGGAGCTTGGGGACAACCCACCCACCAGACAGGAGAGGGAGGGCTGGGTTAGAAAAAGGCAGGAGGGAAGGATTCAGGATGACGGCCTTCATTCCTCTATTTGCGGTGCCTCATGTGGAGCTCAGATGTTAATACATGCCCATTATTGTTGCACTGAACTAAATGAACAGATCCGGCCACAGCGCCCTGGCTAACGTGATTGTAACTTAAAGTGAGCCGGTTACTCCATTTGAAACAAAAGGAGGAGCCCACATGCCTTTATTTCAAGGTGAAATGAGCTAGTGCACGGAGAAAAAACTTTATATTCTCTCAAGTGCTGTACACACGTGTGAGACGAGCCTTAGGGAGCCCTCTGTGCTGTTGCGCCTCAATTCTGCCTCATTTGTATATTTGAGTGGTTAAAACGCTGTAGCATTCTTCTCATCAACCTTCAACTAAGAGGCAGTCTAAATTATAAGAATAGACCCTTTGTCCCCATCGGAGCCAATGAAGCTATTTTAATTTTGAATGAAGGATAAGAAAAGAAACCCCATAAACATTTAATAATTTTTTCCCCAAATTGGTCCTATTGCCAAAAAATTGTTCATAACTGCCAAGACTGAAGCCATCCAGGACGTCAGTCCTGAGGAACTCCAGGGCCTGGTGGCATCGCCCAGTTGTCATCCTGGGTTTCAGGATATCAGATTCCCAAAACTCTCTTCTTTCAATGTCAAATCTTTTGCTCAGTCCTCCTATTGGCAGGCCAGTTCTTTGGTGAATGGCCCTACTGACAAGCTACTCACTGGAACTTTCTTCTTCCTTGGCTTCTGTGGGTCTGCTCTGGCCTTGACCACTTCCACTTCTCTGCCCACTTTCTTCATCCTCTCCTTGACTCCCCTCTGGTCACTTAAATGCGGATGTTCCTTAGCATCTGCTCCTAGTACTCAAGCATGCTTGCTCCATGTAAGGAGGTCCAGAGATGAATCAGGCACAGTCCCTGTCCTCCAGAAAATTTCAGTCAAGAGCAGAAATAGGGCATTTAAAAATAGTTATTACATGAGACAGAAAGTGTCAGTCTCCTTAAGAGAAACATTGACAAACAGGCTATTTTAGTTCAGAGCAGAAAGAGTTGCTTCCAGCTGGCGGAATGAAGGCGGTAGCACTTGGACCCAGCCTTAGATCATGAAGTGTGTTTATACCTAGGAATACGTATAATTCAATACAACAAAAGTAGAAGCCATTGTTTCTCCCTTGGAGCCTCCTCCAAACAAGATACTCCTCTCCCAGTGTTCCCTAACCTGCTAACGGCACCAAGAACATCCCAGCCACCTGGAGGTGGACATGAGTCCTTTCATTCCTTAGCCCTGTTGGTCCCATCTTTCGCTGAGTCCTGATAAGCTTTGCTTTGTTCCCTCCTTGTATTTTTGCTAATGCTCACTTAATCTCTGCCTTATTTACTCTCACACAAACCATTTCCATAGCCATATAATTGGTTTTCCCATTGCTAAAGCCTTTCCCCACTTCTCCTATCAGATTACTCACTTTATAACACAGTTCTGTTCATGGCACTGCTTTATTTTTTGAGGGAATAAACCCTTATGCCCACATTCCGGAGCTTCCCACCTCCAGTCCCATCCTGTCTTTCCAGCACTATCTGCTGCACTTTCAGCCACCCAGCCACCCAGCCGCCCAGCCACCCAGCCATGGGTGATCTTTGGTCTTTCTCATGAATGTCCTCCATAGTTGTGTCTGTCTTAGCTGTGGCTAATAGTCTCTGTAGTACGATGATTACTGATAGCAGGCTGCAGGCAGGCTCCATTTTATTCATCTTTGAATCCTCTATGGTGCTCAGTGTAGAATGTTCCACATGGTAGGCACTACATAAAGACGTGTTGAAGACACCAGTGATGACTCTTTAATAGATGTACTATAGACATACTGTTGGAGCCTCCTTAGATTGCCTGAAATTGAAATTTCATTTCAATTGAAATATACATTTGTATTAATTGGTATAGCTATAATTAAAAAAAAAAAAAGACATAAGGAATCGTATTGGTGAGAATAGGCCCGTGGAAGGAGTTCTTACATCTACTTCACAGGCTGTTGTTGAGAGTTAGTTCATGGCATGTGAAGACAAAGAAGACTTAGTATGATCGGAATGATAGGCTTCTTACATCTGGAAGGCACTGAGACTTGTGTAGTTAAGCTTCTCCTTTTGACTTACTGCTAAAATGTTTAGAACCACATTTGGGACTCATCCCCAGCAAGGGCGGGGGCTGCTATGGTATGTCTTTTTGTACCAGCCTCATCGCTGCACCATTTAAGCCCCCACCCTGCCTTTATTCTTTCTCATCTGCTTTTAATTTGTTTTCTAATCATATTTTGTCCATATAAGCTGCCTATAAATAAATAGCTTTTAAAAAGGTTCACACTGTTTTGAAAGATTACATAACAAAAAATAGGGCAAAGTTCATCAAAGTATATCTAGGGCTAGAATTCTAGGAATCTTGCATTTTAAGAAATATATCATTCATTTTTATGAAGTAATTCCTTCCACAGTTTCTCTAACGTGCTTACTCCACCCTTGTCAGCAACCCACCAAAAAGTTCCAGATAATTCATTTCTTTTCTCGATAACAGTAGGATAATAATTGTCATAGAATAACTGATTTTATAAACTTATAAATAGGTTTGGTTGTCATCTGGCCCAAACCTCTTATTCTCTGGCTACAAAACTCCAGTCACAGAGACGTTAAGTGATCTGCTCATTAATTGTTGGAGAAATGGAAGTAAAGTATAGGTCTCCACTCTTCCCACGTGGGCTGAAGTCACTCAGCACGGAACATGTGTGTTATTGTGCCTGCGGATGACAAATTTTAACAGGAACTCTCTAAATATAATATTATTTTTATAAAGATGTGCAACTAATTGAAAAATAACATAATTGGCAAGATCCATTCTTAAAAGTCCCCCTTTTCTTCTGTTTTTCAGATTGATTCTTTGTAGCATCTTATATTTTTGGGTTAGAATCAGAAACCCATAAAACCATTCTTTAGCATAGGTTTCCTGTTGTATATAATTCAGAATATTACTACAAAAATGGCATGAATGAGCTCCATTTGCCATGGTTATCAAATTTCTAAAAACAGGAGAATGTGACCTACTCTCTTTACTAATACTACATACAGAAGTTGGACATCAGTTCATCGGCAAGTTGAAACTGGCAAATAAGAATAAACCAGAAGTGTTATGTGTGTATATAAAGCTTTTTAATTTAAAATTTATATTAACCATTTTTAGAGTAAAGCAGGACTTAAAATTACGGTTTTATTTTTAGTATCAAAACAAAATTCAAAGATGTTTATGTTTGATATGTGACTGCTTTATCAATATTAGATAAACAGAAATATTTACATGTATAGTGAATATATTTATTTAAATTATTTAATGTATTATTTAATAATATTATTCATTAATATATTTATATTGTTCATATTTATATTAAATAGCAAAACAATGTGAATACGTTTTGAACACATCACAGTGATACTTAACTTAAAAGACCATCAAACTGAAAACAAGCATGATGCACACACAACACGCAAGGACTGGCTGTGTAGGTTGAGGACACAATTGTGCCGGGCTTAAGTACCCATTGCCAACAACTGAAAGTATTTCATTTGTGTTTTTAATATTGGAGCATTTAAAAATATTTTTATTGGGTATTTTGTCATAAAATTTCATAACCTATGACACGTAATTTTTAAAACAATCACTTTTTGTGCTATCATTTAAATTCTTACTGAGAAAAATATCGAACTTTAAGCTAATTTGTGAAGCCTACATATTTTATGTTTGTATCAGTTCTCAGATGAACATGTCAAATTAAAAGTAGTTTTCTATTTCCAAATAGCAAACATCACAGCTCATCAAGGCTTACACTCATTTCACAAATTAAACCCACAACAGCATTGTTTATGCATTTAGTTCAATATGCAAACAATGATTCATTGAAGGTTGTATTTCAAAACAAAGAAAAACTTGCTTTAGTTCCTTTTCCATGTCATTGTAGCTTTGAAGTATGTGCTTACACGAAATGGTTGGCTTCCCGTGGCCCTCAATGGTCTGTGCACCGTGAGTAACCAGCTGGATTAACTCTTCGTTTAGGTTTTCTGCTTGTTAAGGAGTCGACAGATTGTACTTTGGTGCCATTCTTGATCAAACATAAAGGACAATGTTCTCTCTTCATTTTTTCAATTTGTATTTCACTTATATCCCTCAACTCATTAAATAGCAAATCTGTTATTTTAATGTTATTAGCATTTCTGTTAAAGTATTAGTGATGAATAATTTATCATATTAAAACTCATAAAGAATTACTCAACTCAGTACCAGAATTTTGTACTTTCAAGGACTGTACACTGGTTTGAAAATGAGTGTCTGTGGCTTTCTTCTTGTTTTTAAAATTTATATACAGCGTGAGATCTGAGACGGCCTAGCAAACAAAATAGCCATCTCTGCCTATTAAATTGACCCCAAAATTCTAGTTTTTATTAATAACTTATTATTATATATGAGTTAATCTATACTTTAAAAACATCCCTTTCTTGCAAAAACTGCTGCCTTGTTTTAATATTCTTAATGCATCTTCACAACTTCATAACTTCATGGACTTCTATTAAAAGGCCTCTAGAATTTTCTTGTGAGGAAACTGAAGAGCCCCAATCATCTTATAAAATGAAGGAATGAACCCACACAAAATTCAACTGCAATTGCCTTTTGTTTGGACTTTCTCAAAAACCATCAGATTTTCATGGAGTATAGTCACCAAAACTATAATCCCATTGCAGATGCAGATGATCCATAATTCTGGGCAAAGGTAGAACAACCATTTCTCTAACAATGTCAAGAATGTAACAAAATATTTTGTGATGGTTGCACTTGGGGCAATTTCTTCAGAAATAATCTAATTATTACAGTTATCTCTCCAGGATTGTAACCTATAATTTAGAAGTCATCATGCCAAAGTATCGTTTGTGGTACTTTTGCTACATCAATTGCCTTGCAATCCACACCCTGAAATCCACCTCCATAAAGCTGTTCACGCACACAGCCTTAAAACATTCTTCCAAATGTTTACTTGACATTTTACTAACTAGAATGGCTTACTATCATCTAGAAGATTAGATATTTAACTGAACGCTTCTCTCTCTAAATCATCTTCAAAAATATTATTTGTCTATTCTCTATTTAGCACCCTGTTTGATACTAAACCTCAAAAGTGCCATTTATCCTGTTCTGTTTTCTGGCTGAAAGTCAATTATTATCTATGTCAGACCAAAACCTATTATTTGAAATGCAATCTTTGGTACAGAAAGAATTTAGTTCCTAAAACAAATAAAAGGCAAAAGCAATAGCAAAAAAAGTATGCTTCTTTCTTCAAAAGAGTTTGTATTTCAACATTTATAATCTTGCCAGTGGTTTTATATGCTATTTATGTGTTATTTTTGCTTATGTAATATGGAATTGGGATTCATCAGTGTACTACAGATTGGAGTATCCCCTCTGGAAACTTTTGAAAAATTGAGAATCTGTTGGAAATCTACCAGATATTCAGTGCCTTAACTGTTCACTTTGATAGGTATGCATTGTGCCCAACAGTTGTACAGTTTCATTTTTAAGTTCCTTCAGATCTCTCTAACCCATTCCACGTGGTCCTGGTAATTTATTCCTATGAGTGAAAATCAAGGGAAGAAGGAGTTGGAGAAGGGGCTGCCTCACTGGTAGGAAGTAGAGGGAAGGCAGTAGGGTTGGATAAAGGAGTTATGTGATGATTCTAGTTGCACTCATAGCTCAGGATGTCCATTTCCCTCTCTCAGCAAGAATTCCTTTGACATCATCCATAACCCATCTCAGGACCTGGCACATAGTAGGTACCCAATAAAAGTCTGTTGCATGAATAAATTAATCCAATCTCAAATTTAGAGCTTGATACTAATGATATTTCTGTATGTTTCCTGAGGTTTGGCTGCATGAGTTTTGAGACTTCTACATCCCAGAACAAGAAAATTGCTTTGTTATACCTTAATCTGAGTGGTAGTATACCCTGGGGGTTCTTTCTTTTCCTCTCTCTCTCTCTCTGGCTTTTCTATCTCTTTAAGGCAAGTTTTAAAATTAGGTAACATCTCTTAGTTGATGTCACATAGATAATGAGAGAAAAGGCCAGGATGATTATGGAATACACACAAAATAGTCAAAGCCTTAATGATGCTTACAGTTTTTCATTAAAACAGACTATTTTCAATGTGCTGATTTGGCAAAGAATGACCTTTCGGCTCTGAAAATTATTTTTCGGGTAATGTTAAATGAGTGTCAAGAAATTAATCTTCCCAGCACACTTATAGAAACAATAATAGAATGAGCTGGTTATGAGCAGCTTTGATAGGGTACTGTAAAGCCCTTCAGACTTTAGAGAGTCCTGGCATTAGGTGACTTTAATTGTTGGTTTCAGATGTCAGTCTCCATCAGGAACACAGCTGGAGACTGATAGGTGTCACTTGGGAATAAGCATTTTGGATTACTTTGAAGTCAATTGGACTGAACATGAAAATTTTATAGTTAGTGGCAGATTTCTTTTTAAGATATATTTAAGTAAAGTATTACTTAAACCAATTACATTAAAAACTATCCAGAATAAGAAACCTCAAAGGAAAATTCTCCTCAGTGGCAAAGTGTTAATCAAATAAACCAAGAAAACATTTTTCCCAAACCCGTAATTTCCATGCTTTGCACTGTTCTCCTTTGGATACAGACCATTTTAACTGTTTCCATTTCATTTCTGAGCATCTTCCATTTTGAAATCATTATTTTAAAAAGTCACAGAGATGGTCACACACACAGGACAAGGGGAAATGGGGTGATGGTTAGGGACAGTAGGGAGCACTATGTGAATTCCATCTGTGCCTGGCTGAGACTGATCTCTCACACTTTTACTGGAAAATGTGAGCCTCCCTGGAGGATGCAGGACCAATGCCTCCTGGTCCTCGGAGTTGTCTCATTTATACAGAGAGGAGTTTAGGAGGGACTCATTTACTCTCTAACGGGCAAGAGGACAACAGGGTATTTTCTCTCAATGATGAGAATGTTTCAATTTTGTTTCCTACCAGAAAGTTTACATAAATCACTTTTTGATTGAATTGTGATTCATAGCAGAATTTTAACATCCTTGAATCAAAATGAAAAGTCACATGATGTTAAAGTCCATGGATGCCAAATTAGTGAGCAGACAGGAGTCAGCAGGTGCTAAATTACGTGCTGTGGGCTGGCCTTAGGCACTGAATTGCCACTTTACAAAAAAGCAGAATAAAGAATAGGAAAGAAGAAATGATATGTAATATATAAACAGGTTAACTTCAATGTTTTATCCAAAATTATTTCCACTATGCTCTCAAGTTTCCCTGCTCTTGTTTATCTCCTACTTCAGTACAAATAACCTTGTGTTAACACTAGACTAACCATTTCACGCTTTATTCCCTCAATTTTGACACTCATGACATTCCCTACAACACCAATAGATAGCTTCTTCTATTCTTGAGCACTGGAGCATTTGATTTGGACACGTCATGTGTTGTACTGTTACTGGTATACATCAAGACCAGAGTGATGCTGAGGGTGATGACTCCGTTAGAGGAATACCGGCCACCACTGAACATTTAGGTTTATCTCATCATCCAGTTGTTGAGCCAGCTGCAAACAAATTTACAATTCTTCTTAGAATTGGAGTTACAATGGTTAAATATATAAATGGAAACTCTGTGGGCGTGGAAGCTATCATAAACATTATAGTCACAGAGTTAGAAGAGCGAAGTATATTTTTAAGGTGTCTATCTATCAATGGGATATGCAGCTCTCCTTAACAATTGGTGATAAAATTTTATAGCTACAACATCATACTGTGTTTTATGCCCTAGTCTTTTCCTTTTGATACACAGACCAGAGATCACAGTGGAAGAAGTACTACACTAGGGATCCTGAGCCCTGGGTAAAATTTGTTGTCACTTTGCCTCTCTGTGTTTAGTCTACTGATCTGCAGAAGAAGGGGATGGAGCTCAGTCATTATCCCTAAGGCCTGCTCCAGTGTTAACATTGATTCTGCTCCCCCACCTTTTTTATGTTGCTTATTTGCCAGCCAATGAATAAGCATTTAATTGTTGCCTAATATGTACCTAGGTTGGATGAATTTCTTAGTGACTAAATAAATCTGTTTCCCAACTGAGTCCAGGTCTATAAATGGTAAGCAAATTAAACCAATAGCATAGGGACTGCTCTCCTTGGGTTTCTGCAGGTTTTCTGTGAAGAGTAATTGAGGGTCAGAGAGCAACTGTGTGCATGGATCTGACAGCTAATTTAGCATCAGAGGACCTGGGGTAATCCAGGATAATTACTTTTCAGGTCCAGCTTGTCAAGGGTGTGCGAGTATGGCCCTTATTCAGATGGTATCCTGTAACAACTTTCAAGTGATGGGAGGAGGGGAAGATGTGAGTTATATTAGTGGACATAATAACATGTAGTGAAAAAAGTATTGGAAAAGTTAAAGGAAACCCACAGAGATATATACACACAGTGGATGTGTTTAATCAGGACTGGGATTGCCCACAGGGCTGTATAGTCATTGACAGGTTGACTAATTTGACGTATTTAGAAAATTTGTTTTCTCCCAAAATGTCTCACCCACAGCTCTGTAAGAGATTCCCAAGCATCAAGAATTGATTCCTTTGAGTTAAACCAAGATTCGCCTGTTCATGTGGACAGATCTTCTGTTAGGTGGTCCCATAATGCTTTTAAGCTATCTTAGCGGGACTTTTCTTTTTCCAATGTGATAGCAAAGTGGGGCACACTTTAAGAGTGTATCACACAGTAAAGATGTTTTGATATGAGCTAGGGAGAAGCTATGTTTAAGTGGCTGGGGAAGCGATGTTCTGGGGGAACTTTCGCAGTGGATTTAAATGGGAACTAGAATGGTTCAAGAGGAGACCCTCAGACCCCAGGAGAAGGAAGGGAAGGAGACGGGGAGAGAGGAGAATTTAGTCAACTTCCTGCTCTATTTAAAGCCTGTTGCAGGCTTATATTTGCATCTTGGGTATTTTTGATAAAATCTTGCTTCTGATTCTTTTATCTGAGTACTTAAAGCATTTTATTTACATTTTCACCACTTGGGAACTTGCATGAGGCAAAATTTTCTTGTTAATTCTGTTCACTCATAAATTAGGATAACCACAGGTCTATTGATTGATTTCTCTAAATCTAACATAGAGATAAAAAGTCACTTTTCCTAATTTCTGACTTGAGAAAGCTCAATGGCTAAAGGGCAGGTTGGTAAAGAAGAAACATTACCAAAGTACTAGAAAAGTTAAAAATACTACAGATAAATGTTAGATGTTAAAGACACATCTTTATGAAGTAATCTTTGTGTGGTAAAGTATGTAGTAATATTAGCCAACTTTATTGTGTGCATACCTAATGTATTCCTTGTATAATTTCCTTTAATCCTGGCAACTCTAAAAGGTGGATACTATCTTTAGTCCATTTTACAGATGAGAAACGGAGGCTTAGAGAGGTCAAGTCACTTGGTTAAGCTCACTCTGCTCAGTAGGGAGCACAGCAGACTCACATCCTGGCTCATGAGGCTCTGGAAGTGGACTGCCAAACAACTGGGAGATAGCCCACTAGGGTCGTCGGGTGTTGGTTGGCTCATACCATTGGGGAAAAGAAAACAAACAGACAAAAACAAAAACAAAAGATAATTATTTGCTGTGGCATTTACGAAATCATGTAAAATACATAGTTTTATAGGTTCCGAGTCTGAGGTTAAATTGAATCAGGCTGAACTGAAATCGTCACTAACCAGCATTCTTGCACCACCTTTCCAAGCCAACTGATGGGCCAACCTGACACAAATTGAACTAAGAGATCCTTGCCAAACCTAGGAACTTATAGCAGTCCTGTGACTAAGTAAGAAATTAAAGAAAAAATCAAATGGAAAATACAGATGACAGTATTAGTAATTCGGCATTTTTGTTATTCCCTGCATTGCTGCTTGCATTCTTTCAGGAGGACCATTGATGGGAAAATTCCTCAGGCTGGTTCAAATGCTGTGGGCTCATTCTGGGTGCCTTTCAGTGAAGCTTTGCTTTTAGTTACTCTGACCACACGTGTAGGAAAACATTACCATAGTGGCATCAATGGCCGAGAGACACAACAGCGAAGGCTAGGATGTTTATTCCATTCCGCCCTCAATTCTGGTTCTCTGCAGTCTTTTTTCCATTAGGGTTTTGATATTTGATGCCAATTCAGCAGAATCTTGACTTAGAACCAGATTTTTCTCAGATGAAAAATAACATAAATGTGTAACTTGGATGGTAAATGTTATCCATTTTCTAAGGGAGGGTATTGGTTCAAACGGTCTACGAGGGTAAGGACAGGAGGAGAGTTCCTGTGTTCCCTAGAAATACACTCGAGGGCTGAGACAAATGGAAACAACACTAGGTCTCGACCTCTTTCCCAGGCTTTCTACACCTTGCTTACTTCCATGCTTCCCTGGTTAGAGTTCCTTTCTTAAATACAGTTATGTCTATAATTCGGCAAGAAAAAAACAATCATAGAAAACCAGACAAGTCTTTAATATGCACTTTGCAAAAGATGGTATATAGACAACTAATAAACACATGAAAAGATGCTCAAAATTTCATTGTCATTAGCATAATGCAAATTAAAATTATGGTGAAACATTATTATATACGCACAAAAATAACTAAAGGAAAAGCAAACAATACTAAGTGTTAGGGGGGATTTGGAAAAAACAAACTCTAACACTCTGCTGCAGGGACTATATATTGGTTAATCACTTTGGAAAACATTCTCTGAGTCTCTGCTAAAGCTGATCATATGTGTACCCTGTGACTGGCAATTCCACTCCTAGGTATACATCCATCAGAAATACAGTTATGTTCACCAAAAAACAAAACAAAATCAACAAACAAAAAAGCATATGAAGAATATTCTTGGCACTATTCCTAATGCCCCAAACTGGAAACTACTCAAATGCCAATCAACAATAGAAAGAATAAAATTGTGACATATTCATATAATGGAATATTATATATACCACGAGAATAATTCACAAACACATGCAACAATATAAAGGAATTTCACAAGCACAATGTTGAGTGAAAGAAGCCAGACACAAAAGAGTACATACAATGTGATTCAATTCAAGTAAAGTACAAAATGGACAATATTTGTGCTTCTGGAAGTTAGAGTAGAGCAGACTCTTGGGGGATATACTGCATGGAGAAGGGCTTGGGCTGTTGGCAATGTTCTATTTATTGATCTGAGTGCTGGTTACATGTGTGTGTTCACCTTCATTGAGTTGCACACTTGTGACTAATGCACCTTTTCTGAATGTATGTTATTCCTTCAATAAAATTATTTTTTAAAAGAGGTGATGGAAGGCTTCTTCCACAACACATTAATCAGAGATTCACATCAGTGAGGTTGCATGTATCAGATCAGTTAGCAATCTCCTTAAAAAGAAGACAGTGGGGTCTTGACAGGATAGAACTCAGGACAAGAAAGTTTTGATAGGGATGGGAAGAAGACAGAGAATCTGACGGGGTTCTGAGCACAGGGAAGCTCACATTAGGTCTAGATGGAGAGCTACTGTGGGTGCAGTGGCATCCAGAAGGCAGCATGTGGATACCTTAATGGGCCTGGATCATGGGAGGTGCAAGCAGGCAATGGAAGTGAGCAAGAGATGCTGGGATACAGAACGGAAAGCTGGAGGGTAGGACCTAAAAACAAACTTCTCTTTCTTCACAATTTACCCAGAGCTAGACCGATTCAAAAATAATGTTGATGTTATTCCAAGTGACACAGAGTTTAATTAAACTTTCCCTAATAATTCAGAACAGTATACCTTTCTCCCTGCAAGGCCTGGTGGTCTCATACAGTGTTTCTTTCTTACTTTTTTCATTATCAATTCACTAAGAGATGGGCTTAAATTGGGGGAAATAAGTGGGATTAAATCCATACAGAACATTCATTCCATAGAGATCCTGGGCAGTGAAGGTTTGCCAATAGGACTATGTGATTTTACATATGAATTCAGTGCAACTTAAAATAGTTCTAACACTAAATACAAGGGCTTTAATCAAGAATGTTGTTCAGGAGATCATTAATTTTATTTAAGGAAAACAATTTTCTATATTCATTCATTCACTTATTTCATAAATGCTTGATGAACTCCTGTCATATGCCACTATTAGGTACTTCTTTTCAGACCCATAAGAACATGAACTATAGAAACAATCTCAAGCATGAATGCCTCAAAGAATTTGAAATTATGCTAAAATAAAAGTTACAAAATTTTTAAATAAAAACGATGGCATGCACCCAAATAGAATGTGTTCTTTAGAAAGCTTTCTGATGATTCAAAAATATGGCAAAGAATTGAGAAATAAATAAAATGGTATAAAATATCCTGGACTTTAAATTCTATTGAATATGTTTCTGATAGCAGTTAAAAATGTTTATTTTTCCTTGTATGTTTAACAGTATTACCATGCGAATATTGAGCCTTTGTAATGGAACTCTGAAGGTGTTTATTTTTGTCTACGAGTTGAAACGGCACTATTTCTATGGGGAGAACACGCAGTACAGTAGTGAGTTGTGTTCATCTCATTTTTCTGGGACCTGTTACTCTCTTGGGTTGCAACAAAGACCACAGTTCCCAAGTAGTTTTCAGTCTCAGTGGATTCCTTTACTTCTTTCAGTCAAGGATAGCAAAGATGGCCTCAACCCAAGATCTGCAAAGTCAAGTTAACTAGAGGTATTCGACTTCTTTCCTCTCTGAGTGATTGGTTCCTCTTGGCACTAAACACTTTGCTTCTGTCTTTCAACAAAAATGCTGCTTAATCTCCATAGGGTTCCAATCCTGTTATTCCTTTAGCCTTCCTATAGCCAATTTCCCCATTTTTTAGGAAGATATTTGGCTCCTCAAAGTTTGAAATAGAAACATATATCCTTATATTAACAGGCTGTTTTGAACTTAGGAAGTGAAGCTGGATCTATGGATGTTTGCTTGAGGACTTCATATTTCTCAGGAAAGTGCTGGCCCAACTTTCCTCGGTTAACCTGGCTCTGAGTCTTAGAAGCATTCTGCTGAGACCCTCTCCCCCACTCCCCATAGGAAACTCTACAGAAATCTGAACAGAGCTTTGGGACAGAATTCTAAACGAGATATAAAATTATGCTTTCAAAGTTGTGCATTTTTTGGTTCTGTTTTTCATTGGCCATCAAGGCATTTTCCCTTTGAGGCTTGTCATAATCCTCCTTAGGATTAATTTATTTTTGGTTTGCTTATTGAATAAGTCCAGTGTTAATCAAAGACTGTAATTCTCTCTAAGGACACCTTGTGTGATGTGTCACATTAATGCTGAAGGAGGATAATGCTGTTTAAATCTCAACTCATGAAGAGAACTTAGTTTCCTTGATTCTATAGCCAATGCCTTGAGAAGGTCATGTTTTCTTTATCAATAAAATTAAAATAACTCTTCATTATATTGTTTGGGCAGTGTTTCAAATAATTGGAATATTATTTTAAAAAGTTATTGAAAATTAATAACATTTTCTATGCATTGTCTGTTTTCCTGAAATTTAATGGTGAGAAAGTTTTTTTTTTAGAAAAAGAATTATGGATGTACACCTGAGATTAATATTGTGTGTGAATTATACTTCAATAAAAAAAAGAATTACAGAGTTGTTAAAAGACCTTAAAATTCCCCTATTTTATAGATGGAGAAAATTCCTTTTGAGGAAATCTGTCATTTTCAATGTCATCAGGAACTAGGTACTTAGTAATCATTGTTCACTCAAAAGAGTTATTCTTCACATATTCTAGAATGAGAAACAATCTGAGACTTCTAAAACGGCAGAAATTGAACACAGAAATTGTTAAATATGCCAATGGTTAGAATGATCAGAGATAATTACAGTAAATTACAACTTATTATTTTTATTATTAGAGAACAAAATGAAAATTAGAGAACAAAATGAAAATAACCAAGAAATATATTAAAGACTATACTTACAAATTCAAATAGAATGGAATGCAACATAACAAAAGGCATTCATCATTCAAGAAATATTTTTAATAACCCTGGCTCTGAATTCAGTCTACCAGGGGGAGAAAAATCCCAGCTTCGTGGGGAGACTTGTTAATATCCCTAAGCCTCAGTTATGTCATCTAAAAAATGGGGTCAATAATCGTACCTACCTTATGAGTTAAATAGGATAATGGGAATTAAACAAGATAACGCCTGTAAATTATTTAGCACGGGGCCTGGTACATAATTGGCACTCAGCAAATGTTAGCTATTTTTATATTGTCATTATCATTTGACATACAGAGGATTCTTATTATTTATAGTAGGTATGATCTAAAAAGTCCCTTCAAACACTAGATTAACAAATACTGATTCATTGCCCCTCAGGGAAATACAGGGTTGTGTTCCTGTGGGCCTCTGGTCACAATATTTCCATCTACTGAACAATATATAACTTTGTTTTATTTGAGTTTCTGTTTAAAGACACCTTATTTAATATACATTGTTGATCTGTTAACACTGAACTCAGCCCACAGCACTATAACTAAATAAAGCTTATTTAACACACGCATCTTCTCCATTAGGCACATCACAGCCTTCTTGCACTTAGGAACACTAGAAAGTACTTCAGCACTGCATTTGGGGGCCATTTTAAACAGCAAAATCCCCAAAAAAGGAACAAAAATGCAAAAAATGTCACGCTAAATAGACCATGAAAAGGACAACTGTTCAATTGCCACTGTGTGCATGCGCATATCTGTAAATGACTGCGAAAGTACTGTGAGTAGTGCTGACTTGGGGGTTACAAAGAAATGTTAGCCCGTAGGTGAATTCACAAATATGGAATCTTCAGATAATGAGGATCAACTGTATTGTGCGTTTGGAAAAACTAAAATAAATTCAGTTTGCCTAGTATCAGAGTGTTGAAGAGAGAAGCAGCAGGGAAAGACGTTGGAGATTTACTCTCCTGCCAGGAAAGGTAGGATCCGGGGAGCCCTGTTAAGAAGTTAGCCTTTTTTCTAATAGTAATGAGGCACCATCGCTAACGAGTTTTAAATGGAAGAACGTCATAGTTAGATCTGTGTTTTATAAAGACCACTGTCACCTTGAACAGAAGCCACCCCTAAAACGGTGTCTTATACATTGTGTACACTCAGTATTTACTGAGGAAATTGTGTCTTTACTGAATTATTGAGTGTAGTTATAGAGATTAGTTTTGTTGGGGTTGGAGGTTGGGAGACTTTAAGATGTTATTGGTATTCAACATTGTACTGGAGGTTCTGGCCAGGGCGATTAGGCAAGAAAATAAAATAAAAGGCATTCAAATTGAAAAGGAAGAAGTAAAACCATCTCCATTTGAAAATGACATGATTTTATATATAGAAAATCCTAAAGATTCTACTAAAAACTATTAGAACTAATAATCCAATTCAGAAAGTTTCAGAATACAAGATCAATATACAAAACCAACTGTATTTCTATACAGTAGCAATAAGCAAACCAAAAATAAAATTAATAAAACAACTCTATTCACAATACAATAAAAAAATAAAATACTTAGATATAAATATAACAAAAAGCACAAAATGTATACTCTGAAAACTATAAAACATTGTTGGAAAAAATTAAAGACCTAAGTAAATGGAATGACATTCATATTCACAGATTGAAAGACTTAATGTTGTTAAGATTGCAATAGTCCCCAAACTGATCTACAGATTCAACATAATCCCTATGAAAATTTCAGCTGTTGTTGTTGTTGTTGTTGCAGAAATTGACAAACTGATGCTAAAATTCATACGAAAGCATCTGATCCAAAAACACCAAAACAATCTTGAAAAAAACAAAGCTGCAGGACTCATACTTCCTGGTTTGAAAACTTACCATGAAGCTACAGTAATCAAGACAGTGTGTTACTGGACTAAATATAGAGATGAAGACCAATGGAATAGAATTGAGAGTTCAGAAATAGACCCTCACATTTATGGTCAGTTGATTTTCAAGAAGGGTGTCAAGACATTTCAATGGGGGAAAAATAGTCTTTTCAACAAGTGGTGCTGGGACAACCAGCAGCCTCGGGCAAAAGAGTGAAATTGTACCCCTAACTCACACCATATACAAAATTTAACTCAAAATTGATGAAAGATCCAACTGTAAGAGCTAAAACTATAAAACCCTTAGAAGAAAACAGAGGCATAATGACCATGAATTTGTCAATGGTTTCTTGTGTATGATACTAAAAGCCCAAGTAACAGCAGCAGCAACAACAAAAGATAAACTGGACATTATCAAAATTAAAAGCTTTTGTGCTTCAAAAGACACCATCAAGAAAGTGAAAAGACTACGTACAGAATGGGAGAAAATTTGTAAACCATATATCTGATAAGTGTCTTGTATCTAGAATATGTAAATAACTATTACAATTCAATAATAGAAAGACAAATAACCCAAATAAAAAATAGACAAAGAATCTGAATAGACAGCTCTCCAAAGAAGATATACAAATAGCCAATAAGCATATGAAAAGATACTCAGCATCATTAGCCATCAGAAAAATTGAGATACCATTTCACACCCACTGGGATGGCTGTAATCAAAAAGGCAGATAATAACAAGTGTTGGTGAGGATGTGGAAAAATTGGAATCCTCACACTACAGTGGGAATTTAAAATGGTATAGCTTTTTTGGAAAACAGTCTGGTAGTTTCTCAAAAAGTTAACCATACTCTTACTATTTGACTAAGCAATGATACTCCTAGATAGATACCCAAGAGAAATAAAAATGTGTGTCCACACAAAATTTTTATGTGAATGTTGATAGCAGCATTATTCACAATATTCAAAAAGTACAAGCAGCCCAAATGACCATCAACTTATGAATAGATAAATAATGTGATATATCCAATAATGGAATATTATTTAGCAATAAAAATTAATGAAGTACAGATAAATGCTGTGACATAGATGAACCTTGACAACATTATGCTAAATGAAAGAAGCCAGTCACAAAGGACTGCATGTTGCATGGTTTCATTTATATGAAATGTCTAGAATAGGCAAATCTATAGAGTCAGAAAATATTTTAGCCCCCCACAGGCTAAGGGAACAGAATGATGGGCAGTGACTGCTATTGTATACGGGGTTTCTTTTTGGGGTGCTGAAAATCTAACTTTGGAATTAGATTGTGGTGATGGTTGCATAACTTTGTGACTATACTAAAACCAGTGAATTGTGTACTCTAAAAGGATGCATTTTGTGATGTGTGAATTATATCTAAAGAAAATTTTTTAAAAGAATTCTATAGGATTTCCAATTCTGATTGTGATATAGTAATTGCTAAGAAATTGTCCTCTCACTGTTAATCACTATAAACATGGATAAAATTTGTGATAGAGACTTTTGAAGCATTGAGCAATAGGTGACAGGCAAAAGAACTGTCATTTTTAAGTGAATGGAAAAGTATGAGAAGACTCTCATCTTTTCTGAACTTGAGTATCTGAAGATAGAGCCCAAATAAAACATAGTAACTTTGTGTAGCTGAGGAGGCAATTATCTGATTTCAAAGGTGTGGAAGAAGACAAAATTTGAGAGGCAGGTTCCCAGCATCGTGGGAGCTACTCAGATGGGTGGGGATAAGTATGCATGGGGATTCCATCACTTCCTTGGCCTTGGTCTGGATTCTGCCTGTACAGGGTAAGACTCCGTGAGGCCCAGCAGAGAGTAGCTCCTGTGAAGCAGAGCAGTGAAGGAAGATTGCAGAGTTTGCTGTGTTAGGAGCATGGGAGGTGGGGGGGGGAAATGAGAGGAAGAACGGAAGATACAACTGGATATATTGCATAGCAACAGTGACCATAATCATAAAGACAAAATTTAGACAAAAAAATAATAAAGACAAGCTTTAATTTTTCAAGTGATCAAACGAAACCAAAAATGTCTTAAATAATTACTAAGGATCATTGACAAGGTCAATCCACAAACATTAAAAAAAATCAAAATGGAATCTGTTAAATACCTACTAAATTCCATATCCAAAAGACTCATTGACCATGCGGAACACCACTGCAGAGTGAGAATAACAAAGAAGGTAAAGTCTGAGCATTTGGTAGAATTTGTTTAGCTGGGCAGATTGTTTTTTGTGGAATGATGATCTGAGAGAGGAGGAGTAATAGGGAGAAAGGAGAGAAATTCAAATATAATTTTATACTCAATAAATTATTCTCTGGAACAGAATGCTTCCAGAAATACATTTTTCCAACAAGACCAATCCCATTAGTCCATTCACATAGATGAAATCCTTGGTTTAGGCTCCAACTAGGGACAGTTATACTAAAAACACTACTCAATTTTAGAATAAGGGATTAATGCCCACGAAGGTGTGAATCAACCAGTTAATATCTCACCCTCATGTCCTTTCCATTTGAGTAAAGAATACATCTGTCACTTGCAAACATTTTTTCACCTATTGGCTGAACAAAAAGGGCCATTGAAAATGAGGTTAAGAAAAACACAAGCCTGGTCTTATCACATTAACAAGTGATTTTAAAAATTGTTTTAACCTTGTAGTACGTGGTTAGTCATCACCAAGTGCACCACTAACTCAAACTAGGTACTTGTTCTTTTGCCAAATAATGTCACTTTAAATGTGTGCAAATATCAATATCACAGTGAAATTTAGGACCCAAATTCTGACAAGGTGTGACCACAAGCATGGTAACGAAATTTCATCTGTTCCCTTAAAACTTCTCCTCTAAAGATGCTTTATTTTAGGAGAAATGGAACCCATTTAAGTTTAAAATATCCATTCAAGACAGCTATGAAAAAATAAACTGTACTGAAAAAATTCTAGCTCTGAGTATATGGATTTGTTATCCAATGTGACTCATTGGTAATGTTTTCTAAGGGACTAGATTTTTAAATACATTATGTACGAGAAAGCAAAGTTTCACTCTATTGTATATTAGGTTAAACTCTTTAAAATAAATATGAGACAGTGAAATTCATCACAATATGTGTCCATTTAACATTTTCCTGCAGCTAATGTTCATTTTTTAAAGGGCTGGCTAAGGGCCCAAAGAGGATCACGTTAACACTGAAAAAAATTCCAGATCCCTGGAAAACATTATAAAGACATTCTAGTGTATTTAACTTTTTAAAAATGATATTTATCAAATTGTTAGCCGTCTATTAGACTGGGTGCACTCTGTGAATATACCACCGTTTTAAAGTGTTGATAATACATCTTACTGGCCTTGCCGCTAGCCAAGAGTTCCTGGTACAATATTTTCCTACCACATAAGCCACTAGTCATCAACCATGTCAAACAACATTTTCAATTTGGATAATGAAATTCTAAGTTGACTATACTCAATAAATAATCCAGAGATATATAATGTTCACCATATAATATTTTAAGCATATTTAAATTAAGCTATATAACATACAGGAATTTAAGGCAAAACATTTACGTTGACCGTACATATGTAAATCTATTAACTACTATGTTTTACAAATGTATAATTTTTAACCCAGCCTTCTCCAGAATGGAATTTAATTACATATATGTATTTAAAGACTAGAAACAAATCTGTTTTAAAAATATCAAATAAATTAAGCTCTTTTCTCTAGATAGATGGATAGAAGAAATATACATAAAATAAAATTTACCATTTTAACTGTACAATTCAGTGGCATTAAGTACATTCACATTGTTGTGCAACCATCACCACCATCCATCTCCAGAACTTTTTCCATCATCCTAAACTGAAACTTTGTACCCATTAGACAATAACTCACGATTACCCACTCCTGCCAATTTCTGGAAACCACAATTCTACTTTCTGTCTCTATGAATTTGACTACACTAGGTACCTCATATAAGTGGAATCATACAGTATTTGTCCTTTTGTGACTGGCTTATTTTACTTAGCATAATGTTTTCAAGGTCCATCCATGCTGTAGCATGTGTTAGAATTTCCTTCCTTTTTAAGGCTGAATAATATTTCATTGTATGTATAGACTACATTTTGTTTATTCATTCATCCATCAATGGACACTTGGGTTTCTTCCACTTTTTGCCTGTTGTGAATAATACTGCTATGAACATGGGTGTACAAAGACCTGTTCAAGTTTCTGATTTCAATTCTTTTGTGTATACACCCAGAGGTGAAATTTCTGGGTTCTTTCTATACATTTTTAATAAGTTCTCAGATCTACCCATGGGCTTATTTCATATTTTAAAGATGGTTTTTGCTGTTTTGAGGAACACAGTGTCACCATATCCTCCCCTTGGAGTCTTCATGGTCAACACATTTCCGCTCCATGTCTCTCTGCCCTGGAAGGGTTGAAAGATTTCTTACAAAACAATAAAAAGAGGCTTCTTAGGAAGGTCTACCATTTTTGACTTGTTTATAAATTCTGAATATTCATTTTGCTTAAAGGGGCTTAAATTTTAGCTTTTGAAGAATCAAAGCTGGAAGAAACGTGGAAAAAAATCCTACACATGCCCATTCCCCAGCCTTCATGTAGAGCTTCATCCTGATTCAATGTAACTTTCTTCTGTTGCAGATCTCTGGAAGACAAAATGTCAAAGCCTTCCTCATCAATCTCTTCCTGGTTTCAACAGTCTCTCTCAAGAGCAGATTCTTCACAGCTATTTGAAATCTAACTTTGCTGTTAATCTTCCTACTCCGCCCCTTTGCCAGCCCCTCTATCCGCTCCTTTCCATCTTGAACTCCATACCACTCCCCAAATGTATACACTGGTCTTTTAAAATTCAGCACTAAGTATCATCTCCTGAAAGTCCTTCCTGATCTGCCAGGATGACTTACGGTTTGCATGCCTGAAAAGTGGAGAGAAAAATTTCCTTCCTCCGTTGGTTTGTTGTAAGAACTCAATGTAAAAAGGTATGCTTATGCACTATCTCAGGCACATGGTAAGTTCTCAACAGATATTGGCTCTTGTTACCAATGAAACAAAATTTAATGGGGGATGGAAAACAGTTGTTTCAGATATTTATATTAAAGTTTGCTACACAGAAAAATCACTATTATTTTACCATTTAGTTGAAACTTATTTTTGTTTTTTTCCCAGTAAATCTTACTTTCATACCGTTTACTCATCCTAATCGCTCTTCCCTAAATCTTCACTAAATTATCTTCATCTCCTCAGCTGTACAGCCCTAAGCTAGATATGATTCCCAAGTCTGGGAATGAAAAATGTCAAATACAAGTGGATATGGTAAGAGGAGATATGCTAATTTAATTATAATTAACTGTTTTCCATCTTTATGAGCTTATTCCCTGAAAACCTGTTGAAATAATATTGTGTTTTTCTTAGCCTTTTGGGTCACAGACCCCTTTGCAAATACAATGAAAACTATGGATTGTCTCTCACCTCCCAAAAAATGCACACTCACAATTTTACATTAAAATTCAGGGAGTGTATGGACTCCCCCTGAATGTTTCAGAAGAGCCATAGATCCCAGATTGACAATGAGTATCATATAATATAAACATAGTAAATCTCAATTGTTCTATATTCTTATGAAACACCCCTCAGATTTTTTATCCCATTCTAGTACTTCCTGTATACACCTCTACTGTTTTCTAATGGTTAGACCAGGGCTGACTTAACCAAATGCTCTAGACTCTGCAGAGAGCAACCGAGGGAACAAGGCAGGGGATTACCTCTGTGTATAGGATAAATTATCCTTTTTTTTTTCTCACTCTTATATAACCAGTGTTAGGAAACTCTTCTTCAGCCACAAAGATAGCACATTAAAAAAAAATTTAATTCTTTGGCGTATTTGAAAATTCTAAAACATAGAAAAATTAAAGGTTCTAAACTTGTGTAACAGCTTAGGAAATGTACTTCAATCCAGTTTCCTTCTTAAAAAAAAGTTTTTACTAGACTACAGAAAACTAACCTGGTAGATTTTGTGATTTTTTTGTGAGATATTAAAATAAACTGATAACAATCTAATTAAAGTAGACTAAATTTGATTCATCCAAGGGCTTTTACATCAGTGAATGAGATTTCTTTATAGTCTGTAATATTCATAGACTTATAGGTAATCTGCTTTATTTGAAAGCCAAAACTAATACCACTGAGAACAGAGGAAACAGACAGGACAAACTATCTCCCCACGATGAACAAGGCAATTTAATTCTAAATCAAATACACTGGTTACCAAAAAGTCCTAACAATGTCATCCTAAGGTGCTTTAATTTTACCTTTAGTCTATACTAAATGCAACTTTAACTTTCATTTGATTGTAATTGATCTTATTACATTATATTTGATTGGCTATGCCTGACTCTTCAATACTCAGGAAGTTCTCCAAAGAAGTGCGTGCAAATGGTCAACCAATCCTATCATGTACTTGTGTAGATTCAGTAGTTGTGAGTTCCGCTGTGCTGTGTATCATCAGCAACCACTCAGATGCCACCAATACCCCTGAGTAATAGACGTCTAGAGCTGTTAGGGACTCAAGGTATCATTGAATAGGAGCTTGACAATGTCATGAGAATTTAAGGAGATTACTTCCAGTCAAGTTGTAGAATAATTGATGAACAGATGGGAAGGAAGAAAGAGAGTAATTGAACTGCAAATGCTGAGAGCTCATCTAATTTCACCTGCTTATTCTATAAATGAAAACATGAAGTAACTGATTACTCTGAGATTAGGACTGGGGACATGGTTTGGGGGAAAAATTAGTCATTTGAGATTCAAGAAACCTGAATTCTAGACTCAAATTTGCCATTAATATTGGGCAAGATAGTTTTTCTATGTCTCAGTTGCCACAAATGTTAAATGAGAGGATTGGGTTAGAATTCCATGATGCTAATCTTTAACTAGGCTATTTTAATTCCCAGGCTATTACTATTTCTTCTGAACATTTACATTCTAAATATGAGCACAGTAAACAGTAGTCTTTACCATCACATTTCAGGAAGTCCTGGTTATAATAATAATCATAATTATTACTCAATTAATACTGACTGTTACGGGACAGATAATAGGATATGCCCTTTAAAATACATCAGATAAGTTGTACTTTTTAAAGTTATTAAGTAAATCTTATTTTTTCATTTTTTAACCACAGACACAATTATTTGTTTTAATAAATATATTAAGCACTTCCTGAGTGTCACCCACATTTCTTGGTCCTGTAGATACAGCAGTAAACAATATAAAAAAGGACGCTGTACGTAAGGATAGAGAATTGAGACTATTTAAATAAAAAAATAAAGATAATCCCAGATGTGGTAATTTCTTTTAAAGACATAAAAGAGTGATTTTTCTAGAGAACGCTGGGTGATGTGATTGTGGGGTGGGAAGATGCTGCTGTAGACTGGATGGTCACTTCTAAAAGGCAGAAATCTGGGCTAAGGCACACATCATGAGAATAAATCAGCTATGCTGAGAGGCACAGAGACAGGAGGCGCAAAACTCAAACAGAGGGAATGAGCTTGCCCTTTGAAGAACAGAAAGAAAGCCAGGGTGACACGGTACGGGATCTGGTCTGAGGGATAGGCAAGGGCCAGCTGGGAGAACAAGGGTTTCCACTGAAACATTATACATCTACAACAACTAAGAGCTTGTAAACATTAATATGAATGTATTCAAGGGGAATTTTTGCTTAAAACCCAAACTGACTATAGATGCTTCTGCCTTTAAGAGTGTGAGTGTGGGGCGAATGGCACACACTTGCGTGTGTGTGAGTGTGTGGCTTGGGTATGAATATTTCTTAAGAGTGAGGTGAAACTTTTTATACTCCTCACTTCCCCTTGTAGAGATTGGTGAAGGACTGAGAATGGGTACTACCTGAAATAGACGTTCAGAAGTACACCCAGGGAGTCCTTGTACGTGTCTCGGAAACTCAGAGCCAAGTTTGAGGTTGGTCAAAGAAAGTGGAATTATCCTGTAGAGAAGAAGAGGGTGTTTAGTCCATGTGATAGATGGCTGGAGGCCTACATATTTTTAAGTAGAGAAATCACCAATATTCAAAATTGTGTAATTGCTATGTAAACTGCTTTAGTCTCGTCAAATTTTCACTAAAGTCAGCTATGCTGAAAGATACTTTTTGTGAGCAGATTTTCTTTTTTTGAGGGAATCAAGGAAAAGGGCTGATTTAGTTCCTTGTTTGCAATGATGCCAAGCAGAAAGGATGGAACTGATACAGCAGCGAGACCCAGAAGCGGGTAAAATCTGGCACTTTAGGCCAGAAGGGACCATGAAAATGTAAGTCCCCCAGGAAGGCATAGAAATCTTAGGAAGAGCAGGGGGTGGGTGGCTTGCGCTCCCGTGTAAGCTATGGATGTGTTTATTTATTTGTGCATCCATTTTCAGTGTCTCCTCACTAGCAGAAAAAGAGAAGAATTGAAGGAGACAGAAAAAGAGAGAGAGAGAGAGAGAGACTGACTTCTTTCTTAGAAACTACAAGCATTCATGATGCCAAAACATCCAACTGGTGAGAAAAAAAAGTCAAGTTAATGTTTAATATGGAGTAGTCAAAATAATTGGCTGATTGCGTGAGTATTTCACTTCCGAAACACTTGCTATGGCACAATATAGACACAGCTCAAAACTAAACATTTAAGAATAGAACTACATTCACTTTATTCCAAATTCTGAGAAATTCATAAACGTTTTTAGTTTTATCAGAAAGAATCCACGTGAATGACTTGTCCCATTTGCTCTGGGATTCTGGAGTTTTAAGTGGGCCAGAGTTTTGAAGTGTTGAAAGATATTATAAAGCACTTACAAGTATTCGGCTAGTCAGACTGCTCAATTAGCTGAACATTTATAACCTCAAAATTTTGACAGAGCATGATTCATGTAGGAACGACCCCTTGGACAACAGATGGCTTTATTGTAGGTATGCTTGAGAGAAAGCATGCAAAGAAATGTGATGTGAAGGAAATAAAAATCGAACACAGAGAGCAAGTAAAATTGAATTCAGGAGCATGGATTGTACTCTTAAAAAAAGAAGATTATTGAAAACTTTAGTTGATATATTTTTAATGACAGAGTGTTTTAAAAAATTTTTTACTTAAGAATATTTAAGTCATTCATTTACGGGACATACCACAAAAACAAAATAGCCCATAACTAATATCTAGTTACTGTCTAGGCAACCCATACTAACTCCTATTACAAATCTAAATTAAGTAGTATTTAGAAAAAAATAAAAGTAACAGGATTTGAGGAGTAAGAACTGAAATGTGAACTAAAAAAGTAAATCCACAGCATTTTAGCTTTTTTTTTTTTTTTTCTGTAGCTATGGGCTGCTTATATTCTGGAAAAGTATTAGCTCAAAGGTATTTTTTAGAATAATATTTTTACCACTAAAATATATCAGATTTTAACTGAGGGTTTTTATCAGTTTTCTAAAGGAGAAACAAAAAGTGATGCATCCATCTAAATAAAAATATGTACTTTCAAGTATGTGCAGTTTTTTCAAAACTTACTACTACATAGAAATTCACTTTGCAGAAAGAAATATCAGATTCTAAAATATGGTTTACACGAGTCCATGGAACAAACGCAAAATTTCCTTCATTTGGAGCCTATTATGTACATATACTGGTGCAACTCTTTTTTTCTTTTTCTCTTTCTTTCTTTACTTCCTAGGAGCACAAAGTTACTCACATTACCAGGAAAAAAAAATTCATGGCACAAGAAGCAAGTAAACAATTTCTTCCAGAGGATCAAAAAAAAAGAAAAAAAGTACCTCAAGAGAAACAAAAAACAAAAACACCCACCTATATTATATTATGGCTGCTTCTCTCCAAGGAGGAGGTGCAAACACTCTGAAGGACCATACCCAACAGCCGCACGCCATCCCGCGAGGTACAAAGAACGGGTTCTGGTACCCTCGCGCCTGGAAACGCTTGTAGGAGGATAGCGGCTTTCCTCTCCTCCGAGCATCCCGCAGCCCCAAGGAAGTGAATCAGGGACGCAGGGGTGAGCTGCAGGTGTCCAGCGCCCGGTAGGAGACTTGAGGCCTGACCCCCATAGCCTGCTCCCTCTGGACTCCTCAGGGAGGTGACAGGGAGGTGAGCTCCCCGCACGACTGAGTCCTGCCCACTCGGAAGAGCGGGCCCCTGTGTGGTTCGGGAGAGCAGGAGCAATGCACGGGCGTGATTCGATTTTCCACGCTCACTGCTCCCATTTTATGGACGGAGAGCCGGCCTCCTCCTGGAGCAGTGCAAGGCCTTCTATCTGGCTCTACCGACTCAGCAACGGGTGAAAACAGAACACAGTTCTATCAATTCAGCACTCACTACCTCCTCGTAACTGCTGCTTAGTACTAAAGGCATAATAAAGTCATACTTCTGCTTATCAACTTTTCTAAAATAAATATGAAAAAAATTAACAATAAAAAACCAGTAAGGAAATAAAAACAAACTAGTTTATACTTTTTCCCCTCTTTACTTATTTAGTCATTTCCCCCCTAAACACTGTTAAGCAAGAAACAATTTTTGTAGACTAGAATACTAATTCTTGACTAATTGTTTATACAAACTGTCAATGTCCACTTTACTATAAGGACAAGTGCTTATTTGTCCTTACAATTCTGTGGAGTAGATTATTATTATTATCATCCTCATTTTATAGAAGAACCTGAAGTTCAAAGAAAATAATTTATCAAAAATCAAACTGCTGATACAGACCACAGTCAATATTTAAATACAGAACTCTGACTCTAAATTACATTTCATTTCCTTTAATCATGCACCTATAACTCTAATGAATCTACATAAATGTTTTTCTAAAAAATAATTTATTACAAAGCCCATTATCAACCCAATAGGAACACACACTAAAAGTATAATTTTTCAGTAATTTTCAGAGAGACTTTATAAAAATGTATGAGTGCTCGGAAGATCAGTGTTTACACCGGCAAAGTACTTTTTTTCAATGTTCATAAAATCAGAACAAGATCATACTTCAACATCTTAGACATTCACTATTAATTCCTTAAACCTTAAACTTTTGCTTTCTACATTCTTTTTCTTTTATAGTTTGAAGAATGAGAAAACCTATTAGGGAACTTAGCTGTTACAAGTAAAACTGAATAAAAAGAAGAAAAGAAATCAGTAGCAAAAGAGAGAGAAATGTAGCAATGATACTAGTGTTTTTTTTTTTTTATCATGGTGATTTAGTTAAGAAAAAAAAGAAATACTAAAAAAATGAAATACTGTGCAAAGCGGGTGCAAATGTCATTTATATGTAAAAGAATGAGTTAAATTGGCATTGGCTATAAATGTTGTCCGTGAATGAGCTTTTAGATTAAAAACAAAAACAAATGCAACACACACTACTGATAGAAAATACAATTAAAATGCAGAACAATTTATTAGTAAGCACGGAATATTCCACAAATTACTCACAAGGATCAGCTAAGCCCTGTCAAGGCTTCTGCGGTCTGCTTCTATGTGAGATATTCGTTGTCACCGTATAGATTTTTTTGCCCTTCTGCTAAAAGCTCCATGACTTTCTTGGCAAGACTGAATGTAAGTTATTCTTATCAAATATCAGAACTGTCATAATTATGATTTTTAGGACCATCCAAATTAATTACAACTTCAAGCAGTGACTTGGACCAAAATAGCAAGAGCTGCTGGTGATCTAACACTACTCACAGCATGTCCCAGCGAGTACTTGGCGAGGAGCACATGTCGCTTAAAAAAAGCACAAACACCTTTAGACCCAGCAGTCAGCTAAGGCCTTGGTAGAAACGTCAGCTGTAGGCATGAAAAGACCTTTCAATTAGTTACTTACAATTTTCCTCTAATTAGTGAGAACTGATTTTAATTTTTTCCCCCTTCTTTTCTTAAACAGGACCACATGGGATCAAGTTTAGAGTGCAACTGCTTCATTAAAGAAAGAGAGGGAAAAAGTGCGAGGGAGAGCAAGAGGAAGTGAGAGAGAGAGAGCAAAAGAAGTGGTTTTTCTTGTCCATCAACCCCAGGATTCTTGTAGGGACAGGGTGAGTGAATGCCTATCAACTTAGCAGTCTTTAAAGATCTGTGAAGAACTTTGCTGGGGCTGTGCTGACGATGTGAAACAATAAGACATTTTCCAAAGTTTCTGGCAAACAAAGTATAAAAGGAATCAGAGTCTGGTGTCCCAAACTACTGATGCCTGAGTGGTACACGTAATATCCTCTACTTTACCTGTATCTGACTGTTGCGTTGCTTGCCAAATAGTTATACACAGGACTTGAAACATATAGTGATTTAAATATAGTATAGTCTAGGGACAGAGATTGGATTGGTGGTTACCAGAGGGGAAGGGAGGAGGGAGGAGGGTGAAAGGGATAATTTGGTACATGTGTGTGGTGATGGGTTGTAATTAGTATTTGGGAGGTGAACATGATGTAATCTATGCAGAAATAGAAGTACAATGATGTACACCTGAAATTTTTACAATGTTATAAACCAATGTTACTGCAATAAACAAAAAATTAAAAAAAAAAGAAAACAAAACAAAAAAAATGATTGTAGCAAAAAAATAAATAAATAAATAAATATAGTATAGTCAAAACAATATCTTTAAATTCCTTTTGTAAAGCAATTTTGAAAGGATTTTTGAAATATTTGAATAGAATTGACTCTGAAATAATTCTAAGTACTATCCGTTCTCTAATATCAGTCTGACGTTGGAGTATCTTTGGGGCATGGTTTGGAAAGCTTTCACAAAAGTACATGCATTTCATTCTTTATTCCATGGAATGGACAATAACTGTATAAGAAAATTCCACTTTGCTGAAATTTTATTTATTTCTAGATTTGAGAATATCAAGCTTTGGAGGAAAGAATGTTCTGGGTCTTTCTAACTATGTTACCTCTTTAATGTAACTTTTAAAAGTGTTTTTAGGTCATCAAATTTTAAGGAGAAATTTGGATTCATTTATACATTTAAAAGTAGAACTAAAGGGGCCAGCCCGGTGGTGTAGCGGTTAAGTGCACGTGCTCCACTTCGGCAGCCCCAGAGTTCGCAGGCCCAGAACCCCAGGCATGGACCTAGACACCTCTTGGCAAGCCATGCTGTGGCAGCGTCCCATATAAAGTAGAGGAAGATGGGCATGGATGTTAGCCCAGGGCCGATCTTCATCAGCAAAAAGAGGAGGATTGGCAATGGATGTTAGCTCAGGGCTAATGTTTCTCTCACACACACACAAAAGTAGAATTAAAAAACATATTACCTTTCAGAGCTTGATTTATTTGTATTTATTCATTTAAAAATGTTAACTTGGAATTCTCACATGGGAATTTCCAAATGAGGTAGCAGGCATATGATATTTCACTAGCAGTTTTTACACTATGCTAACAGTAAGTAAAAAAAGATTGACATAAAACAACAGTAAGCATTCACAAGTTTTGTCTCCATTTGTCCTGACTTTGTTATTTAAGACAAACTACCTAAACTTTCTTAAAATCCAAAATGTATGGTACAAGAGCCCAACAATGCCCTCAGTCTTCCACACACAGCTTTAATTTAAACAAGAAGCAATTTCACAAGCCAAATGCAGGGAAGCATCCCAAGAAATCCCTTGAATTCCCTGTGTCGTCTTATGAAGAAAGACCAAAACCAAAAAATGCAAAAGCAGAAACCAAAACACCCAGGTAAAGTCGGAACTTACATGGAACAGCTTCTGCTAACTAATAGGATTCCTTCCTGTTCTAATAGGCTGGAACAAAAAGTTCAGTTAATTCAGTTGTCTGGGCAGGAAGTAGGCTCTCAAGAGCCTATGTGTCTGTAGATTTTGTAGAGAATGGTGATGACTTTCTCTACCTTCTCCCATCTTTAGACTGAGCCACTATGGAGGGTGTGAGAGCACTGCAGAAGAGCTCAATCCGGAAGCGGGGCAGGGAAGCGCTGGACTCGGGAAACTTATATCCCAAGGCATTCCAGTGTTGTTCAATACAACAGGCTCAATGCCACCCCCAAGCTGGTGTAACCTCATGAGGAGCCACAGCTGCCTGCCGACTTTGTGAAGACCAGGTCTCTTGACCCAGTCATCCTCCTCTCAAGCTCCTGGAAGAGTTGCCTGCCTTCTGTCCCCTTTCTGCCATCAGTCACTTCTAGTTGGGAGACATTTTTCCCCAGTCCTGAAGCTGTGAACTAGATAATTCTTGACTCCTCATCCCTACCACATAAGTGAAATCAAGGTATCATAGTGTTATTAAGTACTAGAGATGTGGGCAACTAACATTTTGTGAAGGGCTGTGAGAATGGCTTCCTTTTAACTAGTCTCCAAGATTTATTCCAGATTCCTTCAATTTAAGTCCATGCTATATGCCAGAAAGACTTTCCTAAAAGGAAACATTTCCTATTTTTTCAATTTCCTTTCCTATTTTAAATCTTCTGTGGCTCCACATTACCTGTATTTGTGAGTGATTCCAAAAAAGCATACGTTCCAAAAACATCATAAAATATCCTTCACCTTTGGCATACTAGACTGACTATTTCTACAGCACCTCCTGAAGAAGGTCCACTAGCATGGGGATCTTTCTCTCAAACCACTCCTACCCATTTTCGCAGGTAGACATGGAGCTAAAATATTGCCAACTAGTATGAGAAGAGCCTGATTGTGGGGTGAATAGCCAAAAAGATAAAAGAAGGGAAGAACCATGGAAATGGGGAAGAAAGGAGAAGGCAAAATTTCTCTGCCAATTCTGAGGAGTTGGCCGAGTAGGTGCCCAATGCCAGTGAGGATAACTGGGGGACAGTGGTGGGAGGGATAAAGCATAACGGCCGCTTCTCAGGGCTGGCGTCCTGCACACGTAAGCTGGCCAGTTGCACAGGACCCCACATTCAGAAGGGCCTCACACTTGGGTTAACGTTCTGCTGTCACCATCTTGAAATTCTTAATAATTTTATTTTTGAACTTGTGTTTTACAACTGAAATCTAATGAGACAATTGAGCATTTGAGAGTGGAGATATGTTCAATATATGTGTCCACTGTTCCTCACCTCCCCAGGAACACAGAGTTCCAGTGGACTCATTGAGTTCATCGAGACTCTGAGTACACGCTAAGTATGCTGTGTCTACAGCTGAGTGAGCCGGGTGCTGACAGGTCCAAGAGACCACATTTTCCCTAAGAAGCAGAACATATTTCCAATGCAGAAATCACACAATGACGTTCAAAGAAACACAATGACCAAGAATCTCTCATATCCTTTCTTCCTTGCGCTGCTTCCCTCAATTAGCTAACCACTTGTGCTAAAAATGATGACGTAGGAGGAAAGGGAAAAACAGGGCAACTCATTGGTTCTTTTCCTTTCAGTCTTTCTTATCCATCAGGAAGCCAAAGGTAGAGACTGTTGGTAAGAATGTATCGTTAAGAATGTATCTATCATGAATGAGATAAAAATAATTGTGTTTTTTGCAGCAGTTCTGCTATTCTTTGTTGTTGTTAGTGCCATGGAGTGGATTCCGACTCCTAGCCACCCTGAGTGTCCTTCCAGTGCTAGATCAGACAATGCTCCGCTGCTATTCACAGAGTTTTCATGGCCAAATTTTTTGGAAGTGGGTGGCCAGGTCCTTCTTCTAGTCTACCTTAGTCTGGAAGATCCGCTGAAACCTTACCACCACGGGTGACCCTGCTGGTATTTGAAATACCGGTGTCATAGCTTTCAGCATCACAGCAACACGCAGCCACCACAGTACGACAACCGACAGATGGGTGGTGTGGTTCTCCAGCCAGGACACAAACCGGGACCATGACTGCGAGAGTGCCAGATCTTAACCGCTAGACCACCAACATATGCATGTGCAAGCTATGAAATATGAATTGTGTGATTTTGGTGATTTCACATATAACTTAAATGCTGTTATATTTGCATTTAAAACTGGCTGTGCACATATGAAGATGAATGGCAAAATTCACATTAATTAGAAATTTTAATTTTTCTTTACTTAGAATGTTAAAAGCAAATTTAAAAAAACACCATGACAAGTTGAGAGAGAGACCACAGAAGAAAGGGAAAAGCTTTCTGTTGTAGAACATTTAACAACACCTTTTCTTGCCTTTTGAGCAAGGGGCCTTGCGTTTTCATTTTCATTTCATTTCATTTTCATTTCACAGATTTGGTACCTGGCCCTGCCACTTCGTTACCTCCAGTTCTCATTTTGAGTTCCACAGTTGGATTGAATTTATGACTCAAACCGCAAGTAAAAGACTACTTGCTGGATTCTTCTCTACCTTGGGTCTTGACAGATTAGTTCTGGGGCCAGTTGAGGTCTGGACCAAATGCTCCCTTTGTGCCGTGATTGGGATGTAGTCAGCATCTTGGCTGGGGGGGACTGAAAGAGTGGTTCAACACCAAGAAAAATTCTCCTGCTTTATCCTCTTTTCAACAATTTTTAAAGGTAATAAATTCACCTGCCAGTTGTTAGGACCATGGGGAAGAGTTGCCTGAGGACACCCTGTGAAATGCTCACTTGAAATATCACTGTTCAGAACCTGAGATATATGGGTGCTGGGCTGGGCTCCATCACTGTACAGGCACTTGCTGCAATGCAGAGGTCCCGGCACCCGACACTGTGGCTGGCATGGAATAAACTCACCGAGAAACACTCAGAAAGAAATTCTGAGGCTTCCCTCAGTCCTACAATTTGCTGCAGATATAACTATGAAAATACTGTCCCCCTCACTTAGCTATTCTGATTTTTTTTTCACTGATAGCAAAAATAAAGGGAAAGTAGGTAAAACAACAGAGTTATATAGATATAATAATAAGAGGAATAAAGATATCCTCTCCTTTTAAATTTGAGACCTTTTCCCTGCTAAGAACCAGGAGTGATTGGCAAGTTGGTAGCTTAGGCAGAATTGCTCTGCCTGATTGAGGAGAGAGGTAGAAGGGAGAGAAGGAGAGGGGAGGGGAGGAGGGGAAAAGGGGAAAAGGGGAAACTTCCCAGGCAGTTCAGTAGATGGAGACATTGTAGAAATGTCTAAGGAAATATTTCAAACAGTGGTTGCTGGTTTTATGATAAAATTGTCTCCTCACTTCATCTTAAAATGAAATCTACGGTTTTTTGGTAAGGTTTTGGTGGAAGTGGGTTTGCATGTGTGAGGAAGGCTGAGGCTAAAGTAAAGATTGAAATGGGGGCGGGTTGGAAGGAAGCTCCAGGAGAGGATGAGGTAGCAGCTGGCATGAGTTTGAGTGATACAGATTTTGAAAGACTGTCTTCAGCACGTAAGAGGGTAGGAAAATTAGCTAATTTCCCATTTAATATTCTCTGTCTTCTGGATACCTTTGGCTCTTCAAGTTGGCTTCTTTCTGGGCGCAGAACCAACTTCCTTCATTCCTTGGTCCCCCTCCAAAGGGAAGAACCAACTCCAGTGTCTCCAATTTTACCATCTAGCATTTTGTCCAGCAAGTGGACTCGTTGGAAAGATGATAAAAGAGAAATGTCAGTAGAGATATGTGGCAAAGGCAGAGAATGTTTTCATTATAAGGGGAAAGCCTGTTTCCCTGGCCACCCTCAGTGGCCTATTTCCCGTGTGCTAAGTATAGAACAGCAGGGCTTTCCTCACACCTGGCCCTGCCCCTGCCAGCCCTGCGAGATTGAGTCTACTCCAATCTAAACTCTACAAGTAAACAATACGTCTCAGCCACTCTGTCAATATATTGGCATTTCTTTCGTAAAAAATTGTGCTAATGATATATTGTTAATGTAAAATAATTGCTGCTCCTTATAAGTTGCTAGGTTTAAGCTGCAATTTCCATCATTATTAATAAGTGGGGGAAAAAAAGGTTTTCTTGGGCTGCCTCTGTGTTTTGAACCCTGGCATAGAGTGTCTCAGGTTTGAGAAGCTTATTTTCTGGATGGAGCAGCCACTAGCGCTCACTTGCCTCATGGAGATGAATCACTTTGATTCCGGAGGGAAATCAGAGGCAGTCACTCACAACACCTGCCTTCTGCTGATTCATGGTACAGTGGCCTTCAAGCCCAGGGGCCTCACTTGTCCCCATGGCCTGAAGAAAACATTCGTGGTTCTGATCACATGTGATTCTCCTCCATCTTCTCCTGTCTGGTCAATCTATCACACACAGGCAAAGTCAGATGTTGTTGGAGGAAAGGAGATATGGAAAGAACCTGCTGAATCCACCATCCCAGAAGCCTGCACAATCCCTGGTCTTTTTCTTATATCAACTAATTCATTTTTTTTTTTTTTCACTGTTTACGCTTGAGTAGTTTTACTTACAGCAAAATACATCTTAACTGATATATATGCAAAACAATTTTTACATATCTCACTTGATCCTCAGCAACATTGCTCAGGATGAATATTCCCTGCTAATAAAAATAGAAAAGAAAAAACTTAAAACTGAAGAAAATACCACAAAGTTTTTACCAAAGTCCAAGGGAGTGAAGCTTTGGGATTTAGGAATATACAGTCAGGAAGCAATCTAACTGTCATTGAGCATCTTCTTCTTCTTTTTTTTTGGTGAGGAAGATTGTCCCTGAGCTAACATCTGTGTCAATCTTCCTCTATTTTGTATGTGGATTGCCACCACAGTCTGGCTGATGAGTGGTGTAGGTCAGCGCCAGGGATCTAAACCCGTGAACTCAGAGCGCCCAAGTGGAGCACACCAAACTTAACGCTATGCCACAGGGCTTGCCCCAAGCATCTTCTATATGCTGATTACTCTATTGAGTATTTCATAGGTTATCTTATTTTAATTTTTGTATCAACTCTATGGGTTTATTATTATCATTGTTTCACAGATGAGTAAACTGAAACTTAGAGAGTTTAAGGACTTCACCCTGGGTCTCAATGTGTTGCAAACATGGATTTAAACTTGAATTTTTGGTGAGCACATTCTATGCTCTTTCCACTTCACCACAAACTACTTCTTCTCAGAAGGCATTTTCTATGGGTGAAGTCTCACAGAGGAATGACTATCAGGGCTTCGTAATGTGAGAATTTAAATAAGAGAACATTAGACGAAGACGTGTGAGTCTCTGTGACTGGAATGACAGTGTGCTAATGGGGAAAGCGATGAGACATTGAGAATAAAGCTCTGATAAAGGGTAACTAAATGGTATCAGCAGGAATTTCAAAGACAGAACTAAAGTGAATATTTGGGAGTTACTAGCATATTGCACAGGAATCACAAATGAATCTTTGGGGAAGCCCAGTGAAGGATGTGAGAATAGGAAGAAACTGTAAAACAGGAAATAAAAGGTAAGAGAAATATTGTTTCAACTATAAGCAAAATCATATGGTGTAGGTGCCTGGAAGAAGAGTTTAGGAAGAATACGAAGAAAGCCTGTCAAAATGAAAAATGGACTAATTCATCATTACACTTCAGACTCTCATATTCAATATGCAGAGTGGTAAAATAGGTTTATCCGCCTATTTATTTGAGTAAAGAAGCACCTTGAAAAATACCCAAAATTTGAGACGTTAGCAGAAATTAGACCTTCAACTCTCTTGCATTCCCAATACAATAAGTTTCCTGTAGTTTGCAGGGGAAGAGAATGCAGAAGGGAACTTACTAGGTGCTTGTGTTGGGGTAGACTCCACTAAGAACTTCACATCCAGTTCTTGATCCATCCTGTTGCAGAGATCTCAGAACAAAGCCTCACCATAGAAGCTGCAGAGATGTGGCAGACATTTAATCCTCACAATAACCGTGTGGAATTATTGTGTTAGCTTCTATTTTACAATTGATGAAGGGCAGCTCGGAAGGATTATGGTGCTTGAGGGGGTGAAAAAAGAATTGGAACCTAGGTTTGCAGAACTCCAAAGCTCGGTATTTATCCACTTGTAGATCTTTCACCCAAACTTTATTTTAAATAGTCCTGCCACAAGAAAAAAGAAACAAAGTGAAAGATTCAGAGGCAATAAATAACACCAGATATTTATTCACAAGGGCACATTCATTTAGCTCAGTCACTGTACTCTGTACAGCACATTCTAATCAGTGTTCACAGTACACAGTGTAGGTACTTCGCTGACTTTTGTAGAGTAACTGAGATTAAATTTACCCTTCTCCATTAAACAACTAGAAAATTAGACTAAATCTCTAAAACTATGGTGATCAGGCACGAGAGAGCAGTCAGCGCAGTCTGTGATTCCTGAGAGAAGAGAACAAATGAAGTTGCTCCAGTTGTCTGCTAGGAGAGAGGTGCCAGGCCACGGTGAATGGAGGGTGAGTTGAGCTGAGTTGAGGAGACAGAGCTGGGAGTTTGGGGAGGCTAGGGTGGCTAGAATTGAGTGGCAGAATCAGAGAAAATGGATCTGGACAGAAAGAGAACTCCAGAGATCTATAGAGGAGCTGCCTTAAATCTCTGGCTGAACACTATGGATACATGAGAAGAAAGTACCTGAATTCAAAGAAAGAATCACCAGAAAGAAATATCTGGAAAAATCTCCCCAAAGCTCATGCAAGACTAGGAATAGATTGTGTTCTCAGCAAGAATGCAAGGACCTAGTATATGAGGCAGAGAATCTTTAGGAGGTATTGCATCAGTAGTGAAGACAAATTAGGCCTAGACTAAAGGAGATTCTGGACATACTCTAACAAAACTTAAAAGCAAATCTTAAAACTGATTCCAAAAAATTTATCTGTATGCTCGAACAAAGACTAAAATTATATAAATATTAAATTTAATACAAAAAAAAGTATAAAATGTCTAGCACCCAATCAAAATTAGGCATTCAATCAAAATTTAGCAGGCAGCAAAAGAAGCACAGTGATACAACCCATAATGAGGAGAAAACTCAATCAATAGAAACAGATCCAGCAATGACAAAGATGATAGAATTAGTACATAAGGACATTAGAACAGCTGTTATGAAATGAGAGGAACAGAGTATCAGTGAATGAGGGACAGTGTCAAGTGGGATAACATGTGTGTAATTGGAGTCCAACCACAATAATGCAGAAGTAAATCCATCTTATGAATCACTAATTACGGTCAGTATAGTTTCAATGTAAAGACCAATGCATATGCAAGTAATGATCACTTACCATATGTCAAATACCATAATAATTCAGGTAATAAATGAGGACAAAAGTACCTACTACCTGCTTTAAGGATTTCACATTCTCTTCAGAGCCAGAAGGCAAGTAGGAGGTTTGCTATTTGTCTGGTACATGGCAGAATATCTGAATATATGAAGTGCCATAAAGAAACATAAAATTTAAGAGCCAGGCTCAGAGAAATGCTTTGTGGAGGAGGGGACACTTCACCTGGGTATTTGAGAATGAGTAGAAATCTGAGTCAGAATTGTGGGGCTCAGAAAATATATTCTAGATATAAGAAATGATTAAGAATGAAGGCAAGAATACAAGAGAATGAGGAGTATGTTTTAAGAGTACTAAATGCTGGAGTGGTTTTCATTAATTTGGGAAGGAGGCATATCAGTTCAGAATGTCAGAAAGGGAGCTGACGTAGGTACAATCCTCTTACTTCCTTATGAATTTCCACTGCCTTTACCAATTATTTTAGGAAATTCAGGGACAAAATTAGAAATGCAGTCATTATGTTGTACTGGTGGGTGTATTAGCTTGCTGCGGCTGCCATTACAAAGTACCACCAACTGGGTGGTTTAAATGTCAGACATGTATTGCCTCATAGCTCTGAAGGCTAGAAGTCCAAGATCTAGGTGTTGACAGGGGTGGTTTCTTCTGAATGCTATGAGGAAGAGCTTGTTCCACGCCTCTCTCCTACCTTTTGGTGGTTTTCTGGCTTTCCTTGGCTCGCAGATGCATCATCCCCAATCTCTGCCTTCATCCTTATGTGGTGTTCTCTCTAGGTGTTTCTATGTGTCCAAACGTCTGTCCCCTTTTTATAAGGACAAAGTCATATTGAATTAGAGGCTGACCCTGCTCCAATATGACCTCATCTTAAGTTCACTAATTGTATCTATGATGACCCTATTTCCAAATAAGCTCACATTCTGAGGTACTGGGGGTCAAGAGTTCAACATACAAATTTTGGAGGGTCACAATTCCACACTCATCAGTGAGGAAATGTTGGTGACTTTGTTATAGGGGAGGGTCTTGATGAGAATTGTCCTTCGGCAAGAGTAATCTGTGTGAATCAGCCTCTCGAGGTCTCTAGCCACATCCTCCCTCCTTTGACCTATATCCAAACACACACAGACACTATAACCAAGTGTTCCCGACATCCACCATAGCTTTTTCTCCTCTCTGCCCTTGCCTATGCTGTTCCCACTCCTGGGATTTCTCTACCCCACTTATGACTAACTCCTACTCTTCCTTCAATGCTGATTGTCTCAAGTGTTTTGATCACATTCGGAATACATAGGATAATATCTAGCACACTTTAGGAAGTCTTCCCGAAACATGGAAGTGGTGGTGTTCACTTTCCTGCTGTCATGATGCTGGCTTTAAAAAAAAAATTTAACATCCACGTGTTATCAATATCACATGTGTTATCATATGTATTATACTTTCTTATAATTTGTGTACAGATTTTTTTCTCCATGAAACTCTAACACACTTCAGGTTGGATACAGTATCTAGTTCATCCTGGATCTCTTGCAACTAGCTCAGTGTGTGGTATTAAATAAGGAGACTAGGAGTAAGGATGCAGCTAATTTCCCTCTGTTCTTTAAGGCTTAGAAAAATTAACGTGGATTATAAAAAGTAGCATCTACATTGTGCATGCGGTATGCCTGGCATTGTTCTAAGTGCTTAATAGGGATTAACTCATTGAATCTTCACAAAATGAGCTGGGTACTACTATTATCCCATTTTATAGATGATGAATCAGAGGCACAGACAGGTTCAGGAACTTGCTTGAGATTACACAGCAACTGAGTGGCAAATGCTACAATTTAGCCGTTAACCATTTTGCCAAACTACCTCTCAAAAACATTTGATCTCTCAACCAGAGTCCTTTATTTTAGAACCATTTTCAGCCCTGCCACTAACTAGCCACATGCTTTTGGGCAAGTTGTTTAACTTCTCTGTACTTTTAATTTTTTTCAGTTCTAAAATGGGAATAATAATAGTACCATCCTCACGGAATTAATACATATAAAGCACTTAGAAAAGTGTCCAGCACTGAATAAGCCCACCACACATACCCACGCGTGCACACACACACACACACTGAATAACTGAGAATTTATTGTATACTATGTAGCTAATTGAAGCCATACTGCCTCCTGCTGATGATTAATAGTGTCTGGCTTCTGAGGAAGGACAGTATTGGCAGATTTTTTTGCCTTTTTATGAAGGATGGGACTGGGCTGTCACTTTCTATGAAAATGAGAACGAGGAGGTCAGAGGTGTTTTTGATAGCAACACAAAGGACCTTTATATGGCTTTAAGAAGGATTGCAGTGTTAGGAGTCTGAGAACCGGAGCTTCCATTGGCTTACGACAGTCATCTTGGCCCCCCTCCCTCCTTGTAAAGAGGCAAAGGAAAGGCACCAGGGAAGCAGGAAGAAAATTTTAGAAAACATTTCAGAAAATACGACCTTGAAAGGAAATTAAAAATCAGAATTCTGCACAATAAGAAAATCCTGTTCATTGAGACTGTTGAACAGTTATCAACAATTCTTTAGAAAATTCTAGCAGTTTACATGTGGAGCCAGTTGCTTTCTAATTGCTACAGCAGGCTACTACTGGGAAGAACAAAGGAAATATTTAGCACATCGTAAATTCTTCTGCAGCCCTGTGGAGTGGCTGGAGTTCAGATTACACATTTATAACTAGCATTTGAGAGCAATTTCTACTTTACTTTGCGAAAGTTGTTGGGGAAGCGGTTCAGCTCTGTTTCTCCGACGATTCTTGAGAAATACAGACCAAGTGTTTAAATTCAACAATCCAGTTCATTTGTGTTGATTCAACCAAGTTTGGAAAGATGTAACAATGAAATACATCTTCCCTTCTAGAATTTGCTTTTTAATGGGAAGTAGATTTCTCAGTGGATGGAAAGTGTACCACACATACACTGGTGGGGTGCTCTGACAGCTCTCCGAACTGGACAGTGATCTTCTCATAAGCCAAGACTGAGACAGTCTGAAGAATAGGCAGGACCTAAAAATAGATTTAATTCACACCCCTAAGGAGAGAGAGCAAGAGAGAGGCAGTAAACATGTTTCATGTCACCAAGGAAGGATTGAGGAAGCTGCACCACGTAGCTAGAGAAGAAACCATCACAGTCCAGTAGGGGCAACAAGAAGCCATTTGGATATGAGAAGTCAGGTCAGCTAAGATGGCTCTTGAAGCTCTTACATTTACGATACAGTTGATGAATGTGTAGGTCTGCAATGTCTGAGTTATCTTTGCCTTTGGAGAAGATGGTTCAATTCTCTATGAATTTTAATGGGCACATTTTCTTGGCAAATAGAAATAAATTGTGGAATAGATTGGCTGATAGCTTATTATTTATGAGTGTCTCTGGCTTTAGGTCCTTGTGCTGGACATAGCCATGAGAACTACCTTGTGATTCTTCACCCAGATGATTGATGAAATATGGGAGGCCATTTCCCCTACTACAATAAATGAATGTCTTGTCACAGAACATCGTAGAATAGGCTGTGAGTCTGGTCTTTCCAGTAAATGAAAGACAAATACTTTTCTGGACTTGTAGTGGCTAAATTTCCCGTCATTTCCCCAAAGAACTGATACTCCCCCCTAACATGCCCAAACTTTCAATATGTATTGGCTAATATTTGGGGAAATTTCCCAAATAAAGTGAAAAAAAAATAAAAGCAAATCTAGATGAGATGCCTACTTACTTAGACTAGTTCCAAGATAAAATCTCCATAGATCTGAACACAGAACAAACCTTGTCTAATTCTTTCAGGAGGAACATAAACTATTACCTTACCATCTTCTCTCTGACCACATTTGGGATTACAGGGTCTTTTTGTTTTAAGAGTAAAATATTAGTGAGAAGTGGATATGGTGTTAATCCCTACTTTGGTGTTTGGTTTCAGTATATAAATAGATAACCTGATTAAACTGAATAAAGCAGCCATTTAGTTGTTGCCTTTGTTAATTTAATATTTACAGTTTCTCTTCCAACATCTCTCATAGTTTTATGAAACCGTTGGTTGTTTGACATGACTGAATTTCTCTGTTACATCATATACGTAATCTGTACCTCAGTAGGGAAGAATTAATCTCTTTGGTCACTCAGCATATATTCTGAACATAATCTGGTTAGGTAGTAAAGTATTTGTTTTTAATCTGGCATGATAGTGCTAAAGGCAAATGAAAAATGATTTTAAACCATTAAAACACCTGATTTGTCTTCAGCACCAATCTGACACCCAAGTGAACTGAAAGAATTTATACCACGTGTACTCTGTTGGTTGAAAATAAAAACAAGGAAAGACTAGCCATACGTATGTAAAGAAGTATATATACTTCAAATACATTTTCAATGTTTGAAAAAAATGGCTAGAAAAATGGTGAAATGTATGAAGTGAAGAATTAAATAAGAATATTAGGTAAAAGCTTGTCAAGTAATATAATATTTATGAATGTACACTGTCAGTTGATTTTCACAACAAATTAAAATCTCTACACAATCAAAAGATGTCTAAGCTTCAGCCAACAACTCACTTGTTTCAAGCAACACTTGATACCAACAAAATCCAATACAACCACTCCCTCAGATTTCATTCTGATAGGATTTATTCAGTGTTCATAGGTATGAATATTGGTCTAGAATAACCAGTGTCTTTGGAAATTTTATTGAGTAATTAATTGCTATTTTTAACTGCAGATTCTTCCTGACATTTTAGTAACTACACAAATTCAGGTATTTAAAAATCAAGCATGAGATGAGAACAAGCCTAATAAACATAATTCTAGGAAGGAATCTTTTATTGTTGTGAAGCTTATAAAATTGAAGGTCTCATGTTTTAAGAAGATAAAAAAAGGAATTCTTTCTCTGCTGTGAAATAAATGGACTATGTCACCCATGAATAATGATTAACGTTCTTTCACAGGAGAAAAGGGCTCATGGTGGCTCACACCTGTGGCATTCATGAATCACCAGCCCAGTCCCCTGACAGAAACTTAATCATCACTATTCACAGGTGAAGTGTGCTTCAGTTGGATATAAAAGTCCAGGTAAAACCAGTCAGCTTTGTTTCCAACGCTGTTATTTTCCCAGCATTCCGTCCCCTGCAGTTGCTGCAAAAATACTTGAGCAGCTTTCAAGTTATCCAAAGGTGCTGTTGTAAATACCTTTTCTTCTCAGCTTAGTTCTGTGCTGATCAGAGATTCAGAGGTGGTTTTAAAGGTCAGAAAAACAAGCTGTCTGAAGACTTGGATTCAAACCCAAGTAATAAGGTCGGCATTTTTACAATTTTACTCCTCCTGTAGCCGTCCAGGTCTCAACTGACCTTAAATTTTCTCAGTCTGAGCCCTAACCTGCCGAATCTGGCCGTATAAATATAAATACAAATATAAACGTGTATCTGTTTGAATAAAAGTATAAGTATTTTAAGTTTATATATAAGCTTGAGTATAAGTTTAAATATAACAAAAACATACATATAAATATATTTTTCCAAATTGGTAGGAAGGTTGTTGATTATTTTCATTGCTGTTTTAATTCGAGGATGATGCTCATGGCATCCTCTTCCTACTTCGAGGCCATATTCATGGCCCAGGTGCCATCTATGGCTTGTTCTCATATTTTCTTGGCTCACAGGGTGTTTTAAAAAAGCACTGAGACATAATTTAAAAAACAGGATATTTTACATTAAAAGAAAAAATCTAAGCTTCTCAATTACTCGAAAAGTCTTAAGCTCTGGCAACACACACCTACATTCCCTCACAGCGAACACTGACAGGAGCGGAGCACTGGGTTGCGGCAGGAGTGATTGTACAAGACTCGGTTACCGTTTCCTGCCGGAACCTGAAGTGTGCGAGCCTAGAATAACCAAGCTGTCATTCCTTCATCACCCCTCCTCTCTCTTCTATGGTTAGCTTTCTACTAGTCAGCTGGCTAGAACTGCTTCTGAGTCTGCCCCTGTGAGTACGAGGCCTTTGGGTAGAACGTGTGGTTTAACTATGCAGTCATTCAGTCCATGACTTTCGGGCCAGCATTTTATGAACCTTGGGGATGACAAGATGATAAGGCAATTCTACCTTCAAGATTACAGTTTAGTCGGAAATGAAGAGATACACATGAAATATACATTAAACACATTGCAAGTGCAGTGATACAGGTATCGGGAAGGGAATTGGGGCATGCCGAGAGGGTTACCTGGCCTAGGCAGGGTGTGGAAGGCAGGGTTGAAGGGAGAGGGGGGTACGCTCAGATCTGGGCGGAGAAGGCTCCTCTCCTGCATTTTAGGAATTAGAAGGAGTCCGGGCAGCCAAGGGTGGGGCTGGGGGACAGGGTGGGTGAGCCAGGGGTTGGTCTGTCTCTTGTTTTGTCTTGGCTTTATTTATGATAACCTACTCTTTGACTTCCATAGGGGATGCTTTTATTAAAGAAAACAAGAGTACTCGCTATACAGGTATATTTATGTTTAAATTATAAATTAGCTGTTTCACCAAGAGTTTTCTTTCTCCAGCTCTGAATTCAGCATTACGTCTAACATTGCTATGCTTTTATGAGCATTGCTCAAAACCAAACTTTACCACTGTAAGCCATGTATTTTCCAAATATGCATTCTTCTCCACTTCAGACATAATTCTCAGATTTTCATCTATGAATAAATCTGGGGCTATATGATAAAATGTATGAGAAAAAACATCCTAAGACTGTTTACTAAAATGAGAACCCATCTCACACACACACATGAAGAAACCTTATGCAGAATCATAATATGTTAGAAGCTGACGTTATTGGCCACTATCGAGATTCAGCAAAATTGGCCTCAGACACCGAAAAGAAGGGGGACGTTTTTTTTCAAGTGTTTAGAAGTTGAGTTTTAATTTTGGTCAGACCCAACATTTTGGTTTGATAGAGCCAAATTGTTCATTAGCATTTCAAATCTTTAAAATTCTAATTAATTACAACAAAGAAGAATGCATAACAAATAAATAGTAAAACCTTCTAACTACAGGGCCTAGAATTGTTTCATAAATAGTTCATTTGTAAAATGCAATTTTGGTTCCCGATTTAAAACCAAAAAAATTTTTAAAATAAGTGGAGTCCTTGTGGGGTTGGCATTGGCATGTAATGAAGGATGGTAATAATTTTCTCACGTGACAGAAATGTAGTTTGTAAAGAATGAAACATGTTAATGTTTGGGTATCAGGATTTGTTTTTAGGTAAAGCTATCTTTTATTTGAAAAGAATCACAATCAAGTTACAAAGCACAATAAAAGATGTTTAAGTCCCTTCACACAAATGCTCTTTTTCAGTGCGATCACGTCAGTCATCAGGAGGAATTTCGAGTGCAATCCATACGATAATAGTTAACCAGATAAGTTCAAGTTGGCAGTTCTCGCAGGGCGTTCAGCTTCCAACTGGATTCCAGCTCTCGTTTCTTTGTTGGTTGAAGTAGCAGGCCTGCCAGGTTTTTTCTTTCAAAAGCTTATAAAATTCATAGTTAAGAGGCAGGTCTATGAAAACTTAAAAACAAAGGAGAAGATGAATTCAAAAGCAGCTGTGTATGCAGTTTGATTGCAGTATTTCACTGCAAGCCACCATGTCTTCACAGCAGCTTCAGACTTAAAAGATTCTGAAAGTTGATTGATTGGTCCCAAACTGCTACATAGTTTTATTTGATTAACCACGTATATTTGTGCCAATATGTCTGGCTACCTATTTAAAGTTAGTGCACTGCTGGCAGTATTACAAAAACAGATTTTAAGGATTGGGATCAGATTTGGCAGTAACGGATTCGGTTCCAAACTCATAGGTGATCTTAAAATTTCATTTGACATAGAAAGAAAACCCTTTGCTGTCAAAAACAAAAGTCTGGATTTTCCTTGAAAAAAGATTCTTGGCTGCTAAACATGTTTATTTTTCCTATGTTTTTGCCCTACCACTGAGTTCTTTGAAGAAAGATCCTCAAGCGATCTTATTTTAAAATATATAGGCACACCCATTTAATCGAGATCTTTATTTAGATGTGAAGTAAAATCTTACTCCTCTAAAGTTAAAAAAAGACATATTTTCAAATTTCCTTGCAATAAAAGAATCTTTTGTTCTTCCTCTTGGCATTTTAAGGTTTTAACGAGTTGTTTATATATCTCAATGGCTTGAAAAGACAGATGTATTTTATGTAATCTTCCATGTAAGCTTTTTTCATTTCCCTTATAAATTACTTTTCCATATTTTAAAATGTAGTTATGTTTTCAGGGAAAAATGGCCCAAAAATATGAGCCGTTATTTGTTGGCCACCACGAACCTTTAGATAAAGTAGGTATAAATCACGGTAAGCAATAAAATTCCGTCCTAAAATAAACCACAACTTTATTGAAGAAATATCTATTAAAATTGTGTTTTCTCGTTTTCATTTTACCTGAACATTAATGTATGAGTTTCATTTGAAAGCTAACAGTTCACAACCCATGTTTCATATTCTAATTAACATAAAAGAGATCAGTTTCAATTAAAGAAAGCACACTTCCTAAAGATTCAGTGAAGAACTGCTTTTATATTCTGTGAGCGAGGGCAGTAAATTATAGGTAATACACTTGGGAAAAAAACAATAAAGAAGAAAGATGGCAACCCCTGAAATATGTAATTGAATAACAATAATTTAAGGACACACGTCAGGTTGTATGTGTAGCAAGCTCAACCCACAGAAGCACAGACCCAAGGAAACGCTATCTTGCTTTTTGATCTCCATAAACCTTTCCTGCTGCTTTTAACTCGTATAGGTTTGAATACAAATCAAACGTGGACCTTAACTTCATCTGGAGCTGGAGGCCAGAAGACAAACAGAAAACAAAACAACTTCTGAAATGGCTTAAACAGACTAACAAGCGTGTGCTTTGATGGATGATTAAAAAGCTCTCAAAGTTAAGGGGGCACCGCTGAGTAGACGGCCTACCTCAATACTGTTGTGGTGGGTAATGAGATTCCCAGGGCTTATAAATACCTGATTGTAGTTAAATACTCCACCCCAATCTTTGCAATTAACATAATGTAAAGTCTATTATTTGTGGGATACATAAAAAAAGCAATGTGAGAGCTCCCCCTATTGATTCACTATAATGCATGATGTACCCAGAAATATACTTCCAAATGTTCATAATCAATATCAAATTTCAGAAGTTTAAGGGATATTAAAAATAATCTGATTTGAGTTCAAAACTTTAGATGTGCAGAAGCTGAGGCCTAATGACGTTACCGTTGTGGATGAAATTAGTGGCAGAGTGGGGACTGGAACCCAGGTTCTTGGTCCCTGAACCTTGTTTTCTCTGCTCTATAGCGTGACGTCCAGCAGATTACATGATTCGGAAGTGGGAAAGGGCTAGAGAGACCCTACTGATCTAACTCCAGCTTCCTTTGGTCAAGGAGACCCAGAGAGGCTAAGGGACCAGTAGAGATCACACAGCTTCTTACTAATAGGAATTTTTGGTTAAAAGTGAAATCTCAGTTATATGCTCCATCTCTCTACTACTTCTATGGTGACAGTGTGTTGTGTTTTGTTTTCAGCCACAAATCTTTGTTCTTTTGAAATTTAAAAATATATGCATTTGAAATTCTAGAAGACTTGAAGACATTCATGGTCCTTAAATTAACTATTCCTCACTTTTTGGTGATATGTATTTTCCGTAAATTAACTAGAACACATATATTAAGAGGGTGTTTATATTTTCTTGCATGCCTCCCCTCTTAAAATATGTATAAGATAACGTGTGCACTTGTGCAAAATGGTAAACTACTTTTAAAATAAATCACAAAAAAAAGCATAAAATATATTTCTCTAATTTGCTTTTTGGTGAAAATATTAGTAATTAATTGGCCAGTATTGATATTATCGCCATCGTTACTGTAATTCATCGTGAGATACGATTCCATTTATAGGATGAGCAGAGTTTCCCCCTCCCCCAACACCTGAAGATATGTGGAGAGAGATTTTTAAATTGAGCTGGTCTGTTAACTCCTAGAGGACAAGGGTTGCGTTTCATACATCTATTTTTTTCAACGAACACAGTTGCAAGAACACAGGGTTTTGAATGAACACTTTTGGTTTACCATTGCTTATTATGCAGCTTCTATAGAAGTCTGCTCAAAGGTGCCATTACTGATGGCTGTACTCCATCTGTGGTGCTTTTCAGAATTCCCCACTCTAATGCCTTATTCTATTCACGACACTTTCAAAATGCTGAGGTCCCGTACCTGTTCCCAAATTACCTTCCTTTATCCTATGTGCTTAGCCTCTATTAGAGTTAGTTGTTAAGTGCATGTGAAGAGAAATTGAATGAAATATTTCTTGAACAAGATTTCATGCTTGGTGATGAGAAGAATAAGATCCATGTTTTTAAATAACTTAGGACTAGAAGAGAATATTCCTGTGTCCTTGAAAGATTGACCCTAATCCGTGTATTCTTCACACAGATTAAAAACGTAAAGGCAACAGAAATGGGGCTATTTGTTATCAAAATGAAATGTGCACATGGCTTTCTTTCTCTGGAGTTGCCATGTATTTTAAATTGTTCAGCTGTCTGTTACCTTTCTGGACTCCCCCCACTTCCTACCCCGGGCCACACTCTTCACCCTGCAAGACAGAAACAGTCTTCTTAGAAGCTCAATGCAGGCAAAGAGAACGTATACGATATATTTTATCAAGTTTGAGAATCAGATTATTGCATTCCAAGATGACACACTCAAAGCAGAAATCAGATAATTATGTATCAGTGCCCATGTTTGATTTTGCCTTTCAAGGAAGATTAAACAGTAATGGTTAAAAAGTGTTCTCCTTTGCTTTCCCATAGACACAAATATTTTTTACAAGGTGCATGGAATGGCTTTCAAACTTGATGAACATAATGGAGGTAATAAAATATACCTTTGCCCTCTACAAAGCTAACATCGCCTTTATTTTAAGTTTGATATTTGGTTAACTACCTATGCTCTATCTTTTATTTACTTGGAAAAAACTTTTCCAGAATTACTAAATTCTGTGGACTTTGGATAAATTAGTTACTGGCTTCAACTTCTGGTTTTCCAGAACTCTTCTTGGAATTTAGAATTGGAAGATGAAAATATGTCATTTTAAGGTAACTCTGATGATGGAACTTTTAGAATCAGGGAAAAAACAACTAATGGCTAATAATACTTGCTACTGTTAGTACTTCCTACAATATGATAAGAATAAACAATCTCATACATGCTCAGGAGAGGCTCAGTCTGGCGGCAGTTAGAGATGACACAGAAGCAAGAAAAAAAGTAGATGATGATATAAGAAAGAGTAAAGGATCTAAGAAATAAAGAGGGGAAAGAGACTTCAGTCAGGTGTTTACATAATCATCTAGGCTCCACAGGGAAAATCAACTGGCCTCATCTGTATGTCTTTCCTGGTACTGTGGATATTCTTGGGTGAGCATCTACAGGAATGGGGCATTGGTGAGGGGCACTCAGCACAGCCAGGAAGGTAAGAAGTTTGGCCATTGGCAAGGAAGAACAGTGGAGCTCAGAACCACATTACTTGTCCCAGAAGTCTTGGAAATAAATATTAACATCCACTGACTTGATCCTAGGCTCAGTAGTCAGTGCTGTGGGGTGAGCCCAAATTTTGGCAGGAAACATTTCTGGTCACCAGCTGTTAGAAACAAAGCTAGTTCTTTACTTTCATTGAACCTCATATTCTAATTCCAAAATGTTAGGATAATTGTATTTAACTAGCAGGCTGGTTGTGAGAATTAAATGAGATAAGGCATGTAAAATATGAGGCAGGCAGTATATTGTAACTATCATTTTCAGATAAATTCAAACTAAGAATGAGGAGAAGAGAAGTCAAAGGGAGTGACTATGTAAGGCTCCCAATGAGGTTATTCTGAGAACACTTGATGGTTTAAATTTAGATATCTACTGGTAAAGTACTTCAGAGCCATGAATCAAAAGGGTAAAACTACATGATAGTTTTGAAAAATTCTGCAAAAACCATCTGATAATATTTTACATTCATTTTGGACTAAAAAGAGACTTTAATGCAATTAAAATGTGCATACTTATTGGTGAAACAAATTATTGCCATTATTTCAGGAATGAAGCAAGAAGGATTGCCATCTCTGATATTTTTTTCCAGCTTTATTGAGATATAATTGACATATAACATTGGGTAAGTTTAAGATGTACAATGGGATGATTTGATACATATATATATTACAGAATGATTACCACAGTAAGATTATTTAACACATCCATCACCTCACATAACTACAATTTTTTTCCTAATATTGGTCTTGAGGAGTTATCAATCCAGTTGGACAAGAGGATGAAATATTAAGAATTTGTTATTATTATAAATAACATTTGTAATAAAATTATATATAACATATATGTATAAATATATGTGTACACATACAGAGAATACAGTACAAATCTGGAAAATCCAAGGTAATCAACTGGAAAATTAATAATAATTTAAAAAAACACATTGCCTTTAAAAAAAGAAAATTATCTTATTTTTAGAATACCTTCTTAATCCTAATCCAAACATTATACTAGAGATTGAATATACAGCTATCATAGGAAAACTGTACTTTTAGCTACTGGAAAAGACTGTGCCTACCTGGAAAATAGACACCAAAAAGGATACAAGTTAACCACAAAGGTCAACACATCTGTAATAATTCTTTAAAAAATAACACATATAGAAGATAAAAACAAAACACAAAGTAAATGTTTCCCCCTCCCAGTATTATTCACAGAGAGCTTATCCTATGCATCCTTCCAAGGAACAAATTTCAAAAATTATATTTTTCTGTATTTTCACAGATGATCAAAAAGTTTCAAGGATAATATGTTACTAACTATGAATTTAAAATAATTCCTTAAGTAAGTATCCAGACTGTGAGAAGTATTTACCTAGACTGTCCAGCCAAAATCATACAAGTCAAATGCCCTAGTACATTTATTTCAATTCTAGGAAGGTTAAAATGTGTTTATAATTAGCATTTAAGTAGCTTTTTGATGAAATAACAACATTTAGTAAAAATGACCCTAAATTAGTAGGTAAAAGTAACTACAAAGTGTACTTGGTTACTTCGGATCAGTTCAACTGGTAGGACAGTTTTCTTGTTATAAATGGGAGAAATAAAACTCAGATGAAAAAGGGCATTGTCTACTACCCTGCCCTTTCAACTGTTGCCCTATTCTTAGTCTTAAACTTTGGGAAGTGTTTAATTTTCATTTCAGTAATCTTCATTACTTTTGGCTAAAGACATTTTTTTTTTCTTTCTAAAGGAACACAGTCAATTCTGATTCATGGTATAGTGCGTTAGCCCACTGTACAGAGTTGGGCTAATACACATGTAGTTTGAGGTTGAAAATTCCTCTGAAAGAGAATTATCTGGTAAAGTTGCAATGGAAATTATAATTTATACTGAAAAATAGTGAATGTATTATTCCTACTCAAAAGTTTGGGAATAATGTCCTTAGAATGTTTTGAAACCTATGGCTTTGAACGAATGTTGGTTGTTACCTGCTGAAATCACCCCAGCGCCACCGCCCTCCACCAGCTGCCCCTCCCACACACGGAAGTGTAGACTGAAAGACGAAAATCCTCAAGAGTGCGTGGAAAAATGAGTCGGTTCTCATGATAAGATGATGTGTTCCTATAACATAGTTGTGTGGGAATCAAAACACGTAATAGGTTTCATTGTGAGTTCTGGATACACTTCTGAAGAAGCAAATTCATAGTGGAACATAAGCAAAAATATTTACAGTTAAATAAACTTCAGATATGGAAAGAGTGAGCCTTCAAATTTATGATTTAAGCAACACAGCACAAGTGAAAACCTGATTTAGCAACCTTTTTCTTGTCTCTTAACATTATAACGTAAAACTGCCTTCAGATATTTTTAAGAAGAAAGAGAGCCTTATGAAATTATTTGCATGGATAGTTTCTGGACTTTCATTGCTGACAATATGCAGATTAGATATCCTTAAAAAAAAAAAAAACTCCTTGTACAAAAATCCTAAAAATGCTGGATAAATTTTTTTTAAAAAAACATCTTTTTAAATGCTTAACTATTCTGGCAAGAAATAAAGGAGGCAGATTCATAGAGGCCAAAAAGAACAAGCAAGCACAAATCCAGAGATCTCTTACAGCACTGAATTGGACAGCTGCCTGGGGGGACATCTGCCAAGCCCTGGTGGCCCAGAGCTTTCTTTCAACAGACCAAGTGAGTGGGCTATAGGTGGTAAAGCCTATGGACTAATTAAGATGGGAAGTTTAATTATAAATGTCCTCATCATGCCAGAACCTTCAAAAGGCAATATCTTTAGTAAAGAATGAACTAGAATTAGTACCACACCAAAGAGAAAAACTAAAAAATTTGGCTGTGGATGGAAGGAGAAAAAAAGCCTTTCCTGAGAATTTGTAACCACAAGCAAGGCATTACTCAAGTTCTGGACCAGAATTCATTCTATTTGTGTGGTCTAAAAACCCCAAGATGAAAATTTAGTTAAAATTGATCCTGGGTTGCTAGTGCCTCTAGCCACCTGGCAGAAGCAAACATTTATCTTCTATGGGGAAAACATGTTAAATCAGGGCCACAAAAGATATCCCTATAAAATATTACAAATGTGAGGTCTCAATTGAAAAATTAGAAAATACACATAGACTACTGATTTACTTATTGTAAAATATGTATGCTCAATGCACTTGGAAGAAAAAAAGGTAGAAAGAGTATGAAAAAGAAATAACAGACTATCCCAAATGTTCAGGAATATTTGAGGGAAAATACCCAACTAATAGAACCTCTATAAATGAAAAACAGAATAATTATAATGAAAACTCAATGGATAGGCTAAATAAAAGATTTGACACAGCTGAAGAGAGATGCAGTAGACTGGAAGATGTCTAAGAAGTTATTCAGCTTGTAGTACAGAGAGACACAGAGATAGGAAATATTAACAACAGGTGGAATTAGAAGGTGAAACACTTAACTATTTGGAATTCTAGAATGAGAGAGTACAGAGAATGTGGAAAACACAATATTTAAAGAAGTAATGTCCAAGATCTTTCCATAACTGATAGAAAAATTCAGATTTAGACAATTTAATGAGTCCAAGCAGGATATATAAACAGGAATCCACACTTGAACAAATTGTAGTAAAAGCACTTCAAGACAAAAAGAACTGAGGAAAATGAGATAACTTATGAAGGAATGAAAGCTAGGCTGATCTCTCAACAGGAAGAAAAACATCTAGAAGACAGCATGATAGAGCTTTAAAGTCCTGAGACAATTACTTGCAAACCTAGAATTATGTGAAAGGGTCTATAAAAATATTTTACACTGAAACTAAGGAAGTTTGCTATCAACCTACCCTCTCTAAAGGAACATCCAAAGAACCAGCTTCAAGAAGAACAATAACGTTCCCAAAAGAAGTCTGAGGTGCAAATAGGAATGGCGAGCAAAAGAAAATAATAAATGTGAAGGTGATCTACACAGAATTTGATTATATAAAATGATAATTGTTTAATCTATGAGGTTAAAAAAACAGAACTAAAACGATGGGTGAGAATAACATAAATTGGGGAAAAGGGTGTTTAGAATGCATTCTGAATTTCTAGAATTGCTTGAGAGGAGTAAATACATTGATTAAATGTGGACTTTATTAAGGTAATTACTAATTTTAAAATTTCTTGAGTAAACACTAATAGAATAAAAATAGAGTGTAGAACTGCTAAACTACTAGACACAAGATATATACATGCATGCATGTGTAAATGCATAAATAAATAAATTGGAGAAGACACAAATAAGCAAAATTGGGAACTAAAGAAAGATTTAACTTGCAGAACAGATTAAAAAGATGACTATTATGCCACTAAGTTCGAAAACTTGAATTGAAATTTTGAGGAAAATATAACTAGCAAATGCTGACTACAAAAAAAAGAACATCTGAAGAGTTCTATCATACTAGAAAATCAATGTCATTTAAAATCTTCCCACAAAAAAACAACAGAACTGAGCAATTTTAATAATGAGTTCTATAAAATATTGAAGGAAGAGAGAATTCCCATTTCCACCAACTCTCCAGAGACCAAACAAATGAGAGAACATTCCCTAATTTATTTTGTAAGAGATTACCTTGATTCAAAAAGTCAGAGAAGGAAGTATAGAAGAAAACTATAGGACATTCTTACTCATGAACACAGAGGGAAAAATAAAAACAAAATATTAGCGTATGAAGCTAGCAATGTATAAAAAGATTCTATGTTATGACCAGTTGGATTTATCTCAGGAAAGCAACATTACTATGCTAGAAAATGATTTAATGTAATTCACTACTTTAACAGATTAAAAAAAATATATGCTTCTCTCACATTTAGAAACAGCATTCAACAAAATTCAATATTCATTCATACTTTAAAAAAGATAAAATAAAAATCTCTTAACAAACTGATAAATATAATATCTAAAAAGATCCTATAATAAGCATCATTAATGGGGAAGCACTAAACATTTTCTTTAAAGTCAAGAAAAAAACAAGAATGGTTGCTATGATCACTTTTATTCAACATTGAATTATAAGACCTCACTAATATAATAATGTGAGAAAAATAAATAAGATACAAAATATTGGAAAATGAATAATAAACTGTCATTATTCTCATATAATATGATCATCTACATAGAAATCCTAAATAATTCACAGATATTAGCAGAAGTTATAACTTTTTAAGCTCTTTTGCTGATATAAGATCAGTAATCAAATTCAATTTCATTTCTGTACACTAGCAACAAAATACAGAATAAAATTTTAAAGCAGTGTTGTTTTACAATAATATATAATGTACCTATAAATAAATCTAACAAAAGATAGATAAGACCATTATGGAGAAAATTATAAGCTTTAATATAAGACATTAAAGAAAAGAATAATAGAGAAACCGACGATATTTGTGCATAAGAAGACCCAATATTTGGACGATATCAGTTCTCTCCAAATAATCAAAATATTTAACTTGATTCCAATTAAAATCCCAGGTTAATTTTGAAATATATATGGAAGAACAAAAGTCAAGTACAGTCAAGATTGTCTACAGGAAGAACTAACAGATATCATGACTCATGATAAAGTAACTACAATTTAGTAAGTGTGATTGGGTGCAAAGACAAACAAACCTCCCAGAGGCACAGAACAGAGACCTCAGTGGTCTCATGCAAACACAGGAGCTTCATACATGACCAAGACGGACAACAGATCACTGGGAAAAGGGTTCAACAAAATGTAACGTATCCAGTTGGTTACCCACTTGTTAACGAAAACTAAATAAAATCTCTAACTTGTGCCATAAATTTCAGATGGATTATGAACATATGTGAACGACAAAGATTTTAAGACTTTTAGGAGACAATGTGAGTGAATATCTTTGTAACCTTGACACAGGGAAGAATTTTTTAAATAAGGCACAAACTAAAAAGGAAAAGATTTATAAATTCAATAATATTAAAACTGAGAATTCTATTATCAAAAGACAGCATATAGAAAGTGGAAAGATGAGCCAGAAACTGGTAGAAAACATTTGCAATATCTTTAGTCGCCAAAGGATTAGTACTCAAAATATATAAGGAATTCCTACAAACTGATTTTTGAAAAGGCAAATAACCAAGTAGAAAAAAGGTTTGAATAGACATTTCATAGGAAAAGAAACTCAAAAGACTGATAAACAAGAAGAGATACTGATCTCATTAGTACTCAGGAAATCCCGCTGAGATATATATTTACACCCACTAGGATGGGAAAAATTTTTAAATGTCTGACAACATCAAGGGTTAGTGAAGCAAAGACACTTATAACTGCTGCTGGGAAGATAAATGCAACAACTTTGGGAACAGTGGGCTTTTTCTAACAGAGTTTAAGAGGTGCACTCTTGGGAGCATTTCTACTCTAGATAAATACTTTCACATGTACACAGGAATCCTGTACTCAAAATTCTTACCAACGTCGTTTATAGTTATAAAATACTGAGAACCACTCAAATTCTATTAAAAGAAAGATGAGGTAAATGTATAAAACACTAGGCAACATTTTTTGGGAGGATACATACATACGTGGTGAAACCATAAAGGAACACAGTGATAACTGTAAAATCCAGGAGAATAGCAATGAACCCTTTCAGGGGTACGCATGGGACTTCAAAGTGTTGGAAATATTCTACTTCACAAGGGTGGCAGATTTTAACATGCATGCATGCTTCAGACAATATTCTTATGTAAAAATTTTGTTATTAATATATTTTTTGAAAAAAGTTTCTGAGCATTTGCTAGGTTTCACAAAGTGTAGCAATACATTGTTTCCAAAAGCAATTGTGATTTTGGTGCTAACCTAGCAAGGTGATGGAGGATGACTAAGTAAATAACTCTTAAAAAGAGCATATCAGACATTGTAGAGTCAATTGTATTTTATGCACGTTTATAATTCTAAAATATTTACACTTGTCATTTTTTGTAAAAGTATTAATGGGCAGAATATATTTCTCTACTCTTTATAAAAAATCAAAACTACGAGTTTTATTGTGTACATGCTATAGAGATTTGGAGGAGGTCCCTGCCCCACTCTAACGGTGATGAACCGGACAGCACGGATATTGTCTGATTATTAATATAGAGTCTCTAATCAGGCATTGCATCCTGCCTCTGGAGACAGATGTTTGGATGGTCCCATTCATATGCTATTTTAAGTTTTGATTTTGTATTTTTACAGGTGTTTCGCTTACTACAATTCTATACATAGGATGTGGAAACTGCATTGTTATAATGAAATGTTTCTACCACTGTTGCTCTGAAATTATGGAGAGGGTTTTTTTTTGAACTGAAAGAATAATGTCATGAAGTAATTTGTTTCCACTTCACACAATGGAATGAAAGTACAATTTTTTTGTTTAATCAAATAGTTGGAAAGCTGATAGTTCTTATTCAGGCTTAGATAAGGACTCTCGGTCAACACGCTAAGCTAGTTTTGCTGTTTATGCAGGCAAACAAAGGGGGATAATGTGCCTGGTGCACATGACCTCAAATAAACTAAAAGACATCTAGCAAAACACCTCTCCGTTTAAGGATTTTACAGCTCTTGGTAGATGTTGAAGTAGGACCAGGCTTCTTACACTGGCGTTCTGTTAGTGTCTTGAAAAACAAAATGCCTTGTGATAAGTAGTCAGATACATCATTATACACCTGTTAGAACAAAAAGTTCTGTATGCTGACTGTCATAAAGAGTAGGAAGTAGGGACTGGATGCTTCAAGAGATTGAGTAATAATAAAGAAAAAGGCATCCTTTCAACTCAGGGAACAGTAGCTGATTTTATTCTAGACGATGCTGGGAGATGCTGGAACTGGAACTCATTCACACGTGATGACTAACAGGGCCTTATACAGGCCATCAGATGGTATCGGTATCAGGTCAGAATCTGATGGAAAGCTGTCCAAACAGTCAAAGTTGGTATGAAGTATCCCGATACATGGTAAGCAGCCTCAGCTCAGAATTTTTTGTTCATCTCCAAACCCAGAAATTAAGCCAGATCTTAATTTTGTTCCAGCTGAAAGAAAACACAATATGGATTTTCTTTCACCCTAGTTAGGATCGCCAGATCTACCAAATAAAAATATGGGAAGCCCAGTTAAATCTGAATTTCAGATAAACCATGAATATGTTTTTAGCATAGGTATGTTCCATGAAATATGGGGAACATACTTATACTAAAAAGTTGTTTGTTTATTTTTATTTTAGCTGGCAACCCTTTCTCCATATTCTCCCTAAAGTTTCAAGATTTTTGCTATAGTTTGTCTTTGGTGAATTTTTAAAAGCGACATGGAGTGATGGCTCTGTGTTTAGCTTGGACCCGGGAGAGTAATTCTAAACATCCGGAAGAGTTAGGTCATGTAGGTGATTTGTTATAGATCTGGGCTATTCATGCCAAGAGAAAATAAAGTCTCTAGGTTAGCCAACAGGGTGGTGAATCTTTGGATCTTTGCCTGGTGGCGCTTCATTGATTCTTCTTGGCTTGATTTGCACAGGAATAAAGGACTCAGCGAGAATGGTGAAAGGCAATAGCCTTTGCAAGATACTTAGATTCTGTTTTACATAGCATGACTAAAAGCAGCGGGTCTTCCTGAAAAGGACACCCTTTTCAGAGAAAGCCAACATCAAGAGGTAAATGCCAAGCGTTTAAGCTATAGATTGAAAACCCACACCCCCTTAGAACTGTTGTGCCATTTCAAATCACCCCCAACAAATAGTACAATTAAATAAATGTTATTTAAATTGTCCTCATATCTCAAAAAGGCAATAAACGATACTTTCCACAATCATTCTACCCATATGTATTGACACGTGTTAAAAATCTTAAAGGGAGAGAAGTAAATGTGTAACATATTGTGCCGGCCCCTTGCATACAAGTTATAGCAATGTTATAAAAGAGTTATAATAATTTGATAGAAGAGGCATGGTGGAGCTATTCAAAGACACCGGGGATAGTCAGAGGCAGTATAATGTAGTGGAAGGATCGTAAACTTTATAATTAGAACATTACACCACATCGACTTTGAATTCCCTCTGGAGAGGGCCTTGCTCTTTCATACAGCTGTATTTTCCTCCTAACCTCCTAGGCATGCAACAAGAAGCCTGGAAATATTTCTCTCCACTTACATCACCCCGTGTGTGGGATAGAACCCAAACACTCCGTGGAGCTTCCTCCATGGTCTGAGCTCTCTGCCCACTTTGGGCACTCCCGGAAAGTTTCTCAGACTTTACTCCAGGACACATCAACTCTCCCAAGGACTTCTTCAGTGACTTCTCCTCCGAGCATGAAGTTGTGCCTCTGCGAGCATCTTGGCTATAGGAAAGAGTGCTAACTGGGAATAAGGAAACCCGACAAGCATACACCTTTTATCTCATTTCCTGTCAAGACCAAAGCATGAAATTAAGGACCTTTTGGAGATTACAGCTATAGAATAAGGAGTCACACCAAAACCAGAGGGAAGAGGTGCGACTCTGTCCACCTATAAATGCTTCAACCTTAACAAAATGATTTTCTAGATTTAATTTGAGCTAGTGGCCATTTCTCAATGACTTAACAATTTTGCCAAAGGTAGGTCCTTCTCCAAATGGTACTCTCTGAAGTCTGATGGTGCTCACAATTAAGGATACTCATAATATAATTCAGCCTTTTGAATGAAGAAAAACACATTACTTCTTTTAGGCAATTCTCTGGGGTCAAGGCAAACATTCCGTGTCCCATTAACAATACCTCGGGCTGACCACTTCTTTCTCTTTTAATTCGTATTTAGCTGGCAAAGTTAAATAGATTCCCTCCCAACCCCCAAAAGATAGCTGCTGAATTTTCTTATAAGAAACTCAACCCAGTGTTTCTTAGCATTTATCTACTAAAACACAATGGCATGCATCCTGATACATTTAATTGTCACGGTGGCACTTCTAGAATAGAGATTGATTTATAAAGAAGTAAAAGCCAGATTCTTTTTAGTGTGAAGGCACACTATAAAGCTTGAGCAATTATATGACCAGGAATATCAATGCTGTTGCTTCATTTTATATCACCACTTGTAGTACTGATATAAAACTTACCCAAGACCAAATCTTTCTTATGAAGTCTTTGACCTAATTGAAAGGTCACTGTCTTGTGACACTGTAGCACTTGCCCTCTTCCAGAGAAGCTCCACATTTTTCTATTCCACTCAGATCAGTTAAGGGTGATGCTCTAAGCATGGCCACCGCCATCTCTTCACATCTCATCATAGCTTTGCCATTGATTTGTGCCACTCTTTAAGCCTGACTGCCCCTTCAATCCATTATGTCCACTATGGGCGATGCCAGTTGGTTCCAAGCTTGACTGTGTAATCAAAATCTCTGACGTTACTCCCCAGGAATCTATATTATTGACCACCCCCCAGGGGATTCTGATGCAGCTAGTCCATTGACCAGTATTGGTGGACTTTATAAGATTAGCTTGAGCTAGCCCCCTTTTTAAATTCTTCTTCAACTTCATTGTCAGATATCCCAATGCTACCAAAATTCTTATCTTGAATTTTCATAGTTCCAGTACAGAACCTCCTACTGTTTGCTTTTCCAAATCCAGTTCCAGGCCTCAGGATACTGGAGAAATATGAACAATGCGGAGATACGGTTTTCTACAAATGAATAATGTTCAGCTTCAACCTGGGCTTTGCTAAATCCCAATGATTATTTTATTTATTATTGATTGATTTTCCTATTGTACTAATAGTAGCCCTTTTAGACCTTATCTCTCCCCATGTCCGAATAACCTCTCGGCTTTACCACCATGCTCAGCAGATGCCCTGGGACCTTCTTCAACGAGAAGTTTAGAAATACAAGATTTTAGTCTCTGAATGGCCTGTTACCTAATGTCTTAAGCATTGCTCCTACTTTACAAAGATACACGTGCCCTGGAAACCCTTCCTTCCTGATTCCCAAGCTCCTATAATGGTTCCTTTCCCTTTAAAATCATCCATGCCGCTCTTTTCTCTGGCTGTTACCTGTTGAAACTCAGCACTCCTGTGACATGATGTCAAGGTCTTACCAAGGCGAGCCCCGTCCTGTTTACGGGGTAGTATCTTCTCCACTTGTCCTTGTGCATCCTCAGCTCTAAGAGCTGGCTTCTTGAGGGCAGTGTTTCATGCACCTCTGAATCCAGTACTTTGCACAGTCCCTGGGGACTGTGAATGAATGATTCAAGGGACAGTTGAATGACTGATTTCACCCTGATCTCCTTATCTGGAGTTCCCCCATCTCATGCTTGCTGGTCTACTGGATCCTTCCTTTAAGGCACAGCTCATGTCTCGTTCCTGATCACTTCCACAGGAACTGATTGTTCTCATCTTTAAACTCTTTCAAGCTTAAACCATATTAAATGATTTAATATTTAATTATTCACTACCAAGTGTTATCTCTTATTTTATGTAAATCTTATTTCTATATCTAAATTTTAAGTCCTTTATAGAAAATAAGTGCATTTAATATTTTGTGGAATTGCATCTCAAATGAAGTGTTCAATACTATCTTGAAGATTAATTCTTGAAGATAATTGTAAGAAAGTCTGTGTGGTGGAATTTTATGAGAACTTGGCTAGGAGCTGTTAGACTTGAGTTCTAGTCCTACCTCTACCATCAACTAGATGCGGAATCCTGGAGAGATCATTGACCTTATGCAGCCTTAGTTTCTTTATCAGTGAAGAAAGAAGTTGAAAAAATGTGATTTCTAATGGCTCAGTCAACCCTAAAGTCCACCATCTGGGGACATTCCCAGTTCCCTAGGGAACTTCTGGAGCAGAATATTTGCTCCCCCTGTTCCCTCTGCCTGGACCACTGCTCTTCCAAATGCCCACTTGCTCACTCACTTCCATCAAGTCTTTGCTCACCTTTTACCTTCTCAACAAGGCTCACCCTGCCTGCCCAACTGAAGACTCAATCCATCCTTCTTCTTCACGCTCTCCCCGACCACAGCATACCCAGCACCCTTTATGCTGCTGAGCATTTTTATTTTTTTCATAGCCCTTATCACTTTCCAACATACATGTAATTTTCTTTTATATCTTAATTTTTAATTTTTTATTGAGGTATAATTGACATGTAACATTATATTAGTTCAGGAATACAACATAATGATTCGATGTAATTTTCTTATTTATTATGTTCTGTTATCTGTCTCTCCCCTCTGGAAGGTAAGTCTCAGAGGCCATGGAGCTTAGTCTGCTCTGTTCATGGATGTATCATGAGCACATAGATGAGTACCTGGCAGTTGATGCTCAACAAATATTTGCTTTCTGAATGGATCCATTTATAATGGGAACAGCCTTTTATAAGTTAGATTTTTGGAGTCAAAACTCCCTGTAACCTAAAACCAAAAACATCACCATTTTAACTTTGCCTATTAAAACTGGCTGAAAAATAAAAGCTCTAAGGAAGGAATAGGGGTATAATTCTAATAATAATATATATCACACTAATAAATTATTTCTTAAAAATTGGTCAGAATAGATTCTTTTGAACATGTCCCAGACAAGATACACATATAGTAAAACTCTAACTCTCTGGGATCATTGGGAAATGAAACATTCTGGTTATAGATTTCAATCTTTGTTCTTGAAATATTCATAAAATGTGATACCACACATTTATAAACACTAAAATCCTGAATATTAATGATTTTTTTGATGAATGCATATTTTATAATAACAGTGTACTGAATAGCAAATAATTCTCTTGCTATGACAATAAAAGAAGGTACAGGAAATATAGAAATTTAGGATAAATTTATATTGTCCAAGTATATACCATGAAAGTCATATTTGGGAGCATTCTAAAATTCTTATGATTTGCTTGTTTCCCCTAAAAGCAGTTTAAAGAAAATGAATTGGATTAATTGAGGATTGCAATTTGAATCAAAGTTTAGTCAAGACCTTATCGTGGAATAAATTTTTTTTCTTTCTATCGCTATTCTATTTATTTTAAAGCTTTGTCTTTCCCTTGATCTGTATCCAATTTTTTATTTGTTTTTAGCTTACTAGCATTTTTTTTGTGTGTTTGAAGAAGATCAGCCCTGAGCTAACATCCATGGCAATCCTCCTCTTTTTGCTGAGGGAGACCGGCCCTGAGCTAACATCTATTGCCAATTCTCCTCCTTTTTTTCCTTTTTCTCCCCAAGGCCCCAGTAGATAGTTGTATGTCACAGTTGCACATCCTTCTAGTTGCTGTATGTGGGATGCCGCCTCAACATGGCCAGACAAGCGGTGCGTTGGTGCGCGCCCGGGACCCGAACCCCGGGCCGCCAGTAGTGGAGCGCGAGCACTTAACCTTTAAGCCACTGGGCTGGCCCCAGCTTATTAGCATCTTGATACCTCATCATCTTCCCAAGACTAAGAAAAACAAAAGACAAAACAAAGTAGAAATTGATACTCTAGCATTCCAGAGGTGGATTGAAGAAACAGGGCCAAAGCTGGGCGTGCACAGGACCGGTTTGCCTCAGGCCACAGTGATGGCAGAAAGAGGGAACAACAGTGGCCTACCACCTTGGTAAATCAGAACATAGAAGTCCTGTCCTGTGGAGGTTATAGGGGGGGTCGGATTACTTCCTAGTTCCCCTGGGAATATAGCTTACACTCTGACCCTCCAGAGGAATCCACTCTCCTCACTGTTGACCAAGAGGGACAAATCCCATTACAATACAGTTATTAAAGTTTCTACACTCACAACATTCCACAGCCTTGAGGGGCTCCATAGTGACTCCCAGGTGTTTTAAGAACTAAGGAGACCATGCTTGTGTGTTCATTTCTCTGCTCGCATTTTCTCTTGATTCAGTCATTTTGTACTTAAGTTTACTGAGAATGATTTGGAGATTCTGGTCTCTTTCCAGGAGCATTGAGGATTGTCACTTGAGGCCTAACATGATAGTGAGTAGGTATTCTTCATGCTGTTAGAAAATGCCCCTCCACCATCCTCATTCTGCCCCAACAGTGACTCACTTTTTCTTTTAAAAGCATTTCTGATCACATTTATGGATGTGAACGATTTCTAATACTCCTAGACCCTGCTGGACCTCTGAGTACATGTGCCCATCTTGGCATATTGATGCAGGCCACATATGTACATGTGTCAGAACTTATCTTACTGTATGTCACTCCATAAGGTATCTATCACTTCTATTAGACCTGAGCTCCATAAGGGCACATGACTTGATATTTCTATCCACACTGTGCTCAGACTATGGTAGAAATTTAATAAATTTTTGTTGAGTATGAGAGTGACAGTCTCAATGAATTAATTTTAAATATACTGTTTACTGAGGTATAAAATGCCTTGTAATTCAATTTCTAGCTTACTTGTGTTTTAAAATCATACCTGGAAAGCAAGACTCTCTCCACCATTGTCAAGCACAATGTAGTATTAGAATGCATAAAAATTAACGTAAGGTACTTAAAAATGAGGAAAAAACATGAAAATTAGAAAACAGCTTTTTGTGGAATAATTCTTGGTTGTGTTCATGATCTAAATGTCTTATAACTAAAACTAAGCAAATGCAAATATAATATGCACTTGGAGGTTTTCTGTATATAAAATGTAAAGTGTTGTGTGAACTTAGTATATAACATATAGTATATAATATAGAATTGTTCTAAATCTATGAAAAATTATATTAATCTGGTTAGCTTTTTAATATACTGGCTGTTAAACTGTGTTTGATATGCTCACTAAAATCTTACAGACTCCATATGGAGCGTAGATATCTTTGCCAGAACAATTTCCCAAGAGAGGTAGTTTCTTATGGTTGAAGACAATGGCCATTGTGAGGGGACGGTAATTGGCAAGATTGTATATTGTAGTTCTGTTTAGTCTTCAATTTCTCAGGCTAATAGTTTAATAAAAGCTTATACCTTAATGATAATTGAACCAATGAAACTGTATTCCAGTCTGTATTTCTTAGATTTGTTGGATGTTTTTTTGGAAGCCTACATTTTAGTTATTCTCATAAATCACATTCTCAATTCCTTAAACTCTAGTCTATGTCTTTTCCTATTCATAGAAACTCATATAATTATATAAAACTTCTTCTAAAGCATGGAATCTACAATGTCAGAGTTTCTTGTAAGCTAAAGATTTTGGGTCGCTAATGTACCAAAGAGCATGGTTTCAGTTATTGGATATCAGACATTTCCAAAATGCCTCAGTGAGAGTATGAATTTTAATAATTTCTTTTAAGAGATTTTTTGTCAATATTAATAGAAAAAAGCTTACCATTGTGTGTCATAATTTTAATATAATATCTGCTCTAAATCTATGAAAAAGTGGCATAGTTTATAAATTTGTCCTTTCTATATTTATTTTGGTATCATATACACAGCTTATGACTTAAAATTTAATTACTACCACTAACAGGCTTGAACCATTCAAAAATCCTTGTGTATGTGTGTTCTTTAAATTATTATTGTGAAGAATGTTTCCAATCAACCTATCCAAAATATGAATTGAATTCCAAAATTATTTGGATTGATGTAAATGGACAGAGGTTTACGTGGCCTCCTGAAATACTGATGAGATCTTTCTTACACAAGCTGGTTTATTCTCTAGATTAGTAGGTCCCTAGCTGTGGCCACAAAATCCAGTGGGTCAGAAAGCTGTTGCAAGGAGAGTCTACAAATGCATTTTCCAATAAAGTCGAGCATTGGCTATTGAGTGAATGAACAATATATTTTGCACATTTATGCAATGTGAGTTTCACATGTAATGAATTTCTGTTGTGATTAACAAAATACTAACAATTGAAAACACCACTGAACTCATTCACGTCTTTCCCCTTATATATAAGTTTCCAATCAAGGGGTAGTAAGAGTTTCACAGATTATATTACGTGGCAATTTATGGAATTTTTGACATATAAAATAAGATCTTCATACAACAAAAGTTTGGGACACTAGGCCTTAAATCATTGTTTTCTTTTAACTTACATACTTAATGCATTAATAAGAACAATGTTTCACGTTGTGACATTAATGTGAAAACTATAACTTCTAACTATGAACCAATTTTTCATTGAGAAGCTTTTTAAATAAGATCTCTTTCAAAAATAATATTTGTTGCCACTTATGCATATTCCCTTGGGAAAAGAAGATGAATGTGAGCATCACATAGTGGATTTCACTTTACAGAATTACAGCTTCGTAAAAACCAGCTGCTAATTTGACTCAAGATGGGACAAGAAAATCACTTGCCTAGCATTCCCTGCCAAAACTATTTGGATTTTTAGACGTGACACGTGGTAAGAGGCTTGCAGAGGACAGTACAACTGCAGGAGGAAATTGATTTGCCTGTGATCCACTGCTGTCGTCCAGGCTCTCTCGCCGGCAGGTCCAGCACTGAACATCAAACACTGTTGAAGAGAACTCTTTGAGCTTGTTGTAGTTGCCCGCTGCCCACAGAGCACCTGTGACTTCCTGGTTATTCTCCCGAGAACTAAGTAATGAAGGCTTAGAACTAAAATCAATAGCATGTGTAAACAAACTATTTATTAGAAACCCTCGCCTATTTTCTATAATCAACAAGTCATTAATCAAAACAAATACTTATTGAGCACATCCTACCTGACATTATTTCCGATGAATGGACGGTAGCAGAAGGGGCTATCACGTGGAATGCTTCGTAACAGCTTCTTCCTCTCCCAGCTGTTCCTCTGTGTTTGATTTGCTGCACCGGTGGCATAGTGAAGCAAAAAAACTCTTCCTAGGTCATGTGTTTCAGAGAGAAAAGGCTCAGATCCATTTGAACCAGAAAGTTAGTAACCTAGCTGATCTTTGCTGAGTTAACCTGCATGTTGTTATGATCTTTCAAAGACTCCCTTACTAATTCAGTATATATTTATTAAGAGCTATAACATTCACCGCTGTGTGACATGTATAGATTGAGCTGGAAATAAAAAGGACTCAAGCAGGGGGTGAATAGGTGGAGCACAGAAGATTTCTAGGACAGTGAAAATGCTCTGTATGACACTATGGTGATGGACACATGTCATTATCCTTTTGTCCAAACCCATAGACTGTACAGCACCAAGAGTGAACCCTAGTGTAAACTATAGACTTTGGGTGATTGTGATGTGTCAGAGCAGGTTCATCAATTGTAACAAATATTGATAATGAGGGGGATGTTGATAATGGGGGAAGCTATGCATGTGTCAGGGCAGGAGGTATATTGGAAATCTCTGTGCCTTTCAATTTTGCTGTGAACCTAAAACTGCTCTAAAAAATAAAGTCTTTTAAAAATAAAAGACTCAAGAGGCAGAGGAAGAATACTGATGACTCTGATCACTTTCATGGCATTAAAATGCCCTTCACTATGGACTGGTGTGTAGAAATACAGAGAATCAGGATGTTAGAGCGGGACCCTGAGCACTTCCCCACAGCTGAGGGATAAAGTAAAGTACAAATAGACTATTTGTTCTCCTTTTCTGGCATTTGAAAATAAGACTTGATGTAAGAAGCACCAGGATAGCCTCTGCTATTCTGCAGGGCTGTTTTGCGTAGATTCATCAGCAATGGGAACAGCCAAGGTCCTCCAGAGAGAAAGGGGAAATCAGGTTCATTGCACCCTGTTGAGTAAAAGAGGAAAATCCACGTTTGAATCAGCCTGAAGGTTAATAGAGAAGAGAATCACATAAATGCATTCCTTTTCCCCAAGGCTAGGCTACTGTCAGCAGAAGATGATTGAGGTAACAAAGGCATTTCCCATTTCCCCCTTTTTTCTAAAATTTTCAGCATTGTGAATTCCACTCATGCATACTGCCCCCGCTCCTCACCTCCCCACACACACACTTGAAAGAGAGCATCTCAGTCTGCCAACTACGTAAACCTCCCAGCGAACGATGCCAGATTTCTCATCACAAACACATATTATGAGAGTGGAAATAGCTGAAATTGGTTTAAATGGTTTAAAATAGCCATTCCATTGTACTGGTGAGGAAGGAAAATGAAAAATGCAAACACACCAAGTAATTATGCTCTGTTTGCATCTATAAAAACAGTGCTGACAACTTACGTAGACTTTAGTTTTTATTGTTGCACTTTCATATTCTCAGAACAATTGCTCTATATTCCTTACAGCTAGTGATCAATGCAGGGGGGCCAGAGAAGAAAGTATCCTTCTGAAGGAATGAATGACTACACGATATATTTGAGTCTTGCATTGAGTCTTGTTCATTGATCCAAGAATTTATATATAATATAGATACTATAGGTTTATTATATTACTTTTCAATACTTAGTGATCATGCCATCATTTATCTAAAAGCTTTTAGTTTTATTTCTGTAACGGTTTTTAGAAAAAAGAAATGACTACTCTTGTGTGGATGACTTTCTAATAAAGATCCAAGTATTCTATATTCATTTCTTTTTTTCTACTGTTCCATTTAAAAACATCCTACTAATTTTTTACCTTCTATCATTGGCCTGAACAGTGTTAGAACTTCTATTACATCCTTAATGTTCTATCTCATTATTACTTTTTGCCCCATTACTAATACTCACAAATAGGATTTGAACACGTGCAAAAACCATCTGGTATGCTCCAGACCGTGAGATCCAGGAGACACATGCTACCTGAAAAGGACTTGATTCATTTAGCATTGCTCATTTAAAATATTTTCTTTGGTTGGTCTAGTGCTTGTTTTAAATAGTTGGGTGCTCCAGTTGAAGATTTATGATGCCCATTAGTATTGCTTTGTTGAAACTGTAGTATGCATTCTAACAAGCATCCACAATTTATGGTGGTAAGTTCAAAGTTGTATAATTACTGTAGTAATTTCCAACTCATTCACTTGTCATTTTTTATTTCCAGACCTTCCCACAAAAATTTCTAAAATTAAAGGGACTCTTGTCCAACTTGGTCTTTGTTTAAAAGTTAATAATTTTAGCTTTTGGTGGAAGACAAGTCTGCCTCAAAATATGTCAGTCATTTTTTCCTATTTAGCATATCTCACCAAACCTCAGAAAAACTGGAAAAATGACTGAAACACTCAAATGGCTGATTGCTGGAGGTCATTCCTCCAGAAGGTAATCTTTTAGACTAATGTTTTAGATTCAATGGATGAAAGTGTAGTAAGCTTCCTTCCAAGATGTTTTTGAAATACCAGTTAAGAAGACCTTTCCAGAGAGTGCAGAGAAATGAAGCTTAGTTTTTCTGCCCCTCTGATTCATCCACCCACATAGAGAAAGCTACTGCAGTTGAGAGATGTTATCTGATCAGCACCGCCATACATGGCCTTTGCATGGTAGCCAGGTCCTCTACCATTGCCTAAGATGCCACTCCATTCCTTGGCCTGTTACAGACTGTACTGTGACTTCACAGAGGCACCCAGGTGCTGGTCTTCTGGTTTAAAGATAGGTGTCTTCCCAAGCAATGAAATTATCTCTTGTTGAATAGAACAAAAAAGCTGTGATCAACTGACAATTAGAATATGGCATAGATATTTTCAAGAAATTGTTTGATTCTTGCCATAGCAAATTCTCTGGTTTCAAAAAAAGAAACACTTTTTTTCCTAAAACAGTTGTATTGTCTTTTGAAAATTTCCATGAAGGTGGTTTGCCTTTAGGTACTTCTAATATCTATTTTTCAAACTTTTCTTAGTAGTAGAGACCTTCCTCAAAATTAAATGTTATTATATATCCCAGCATATAAAAAGACAAAGTTTCTGATCAAAATGGAGTTTAGAGTCTCATCAGCTCAGCCCAGTTTTTGCTGTTTAAGATGATTTCTGAGACAACTCGGAGGAGTTTAAGGCTCTGAAAAGCAAAGCCTGGAAACAAGCCTTCGAAGGTTTTATTTTAGTCTTTCAGCCGTAGGTGTTAAGAGTTAATAGGCACGAAGCAGATACATTTTTATGATAATCAACATCAAGAAGAAGAGGCCACACCTGCATTTTTCACTGTAGACCTAACTCAGCGGACATATCTAAATCCACATCTCAAACAAATTGCATCACCTTCTAAAGCTTCAGTTACCTTCTCTGAAAATCGGGATTAATTACCTACCTTACACCAATGTTGCTGAGATTAATGTAATAATATGAAGACCCTCAGCAAATGTTAGTTCCCTTCCCATGTAGCCATTTCTTTCTTTTGTTCCTTTTGATAATTAGAAAGAAAGACACCATTTCTTTCTTTCCGTTGATAACTAGGTTTTTCAAACAACTCTTCTGTAGATCACCCATGAAACTTTTGTTGTTGTGTATACTCAGCACACTGTTTCCTACCTCGCGGTGATTTCTCATCAGAATCAGAGAACTATTGGTGTAGTATAGCTTTGAGGGTGGAACACTGGCTCCTTTTCACTTAAAGGTCTAGGATAATGTTTAGGGTCAAGTTAGGTATCTTACTGACTCCTTTTCATCTTCTTCAGGCCTTAGGTGTCTGACCTGTCTACAGCTACCACCATCTCATTTCCATTTGGTGCTCTTATCCTACAAAGCAGGATAGTCTCTTTGCCATTGTCTCTACAACAACCACTCGGATCACTTTACCTGAAAGAAACCAAAAGTAATCAGAGATTACCTAAATACAACAAATAGTAAAGTTTCTTATATTTTACCAATTTGTTAGAGAGCATCTCCCAAGGACATGTGAAATCACTTATGGCTGCCATTGCAGTCTCCAAAATATTTTGTAAATTCTGTTGTAATTTTAAGGAATCTCAGCTACGCAGCCACAGAGTCACCAAAAAGTCATCTCCAAGGTGCTGAGAAACCAGTAATAACACCCTTCTAGTGGAGTTAATGTTATTATTTGCTTTATTTAAGACATTAAAGAGACTAGCATGATGAGAGGCCAACAGAGAAGTACTCTGATACAAAAAGTCTTAAACACCAATTCACAAAATCACTTATACACGCCCCTGAAGTGACTTGCACAGTGATTTTAAGTGACCAGGTCCCTGTTTGGTGCCTTTGAGCAGAGGATAGTCCTGGAAGAGAGGATATCTGGGTTAGTTATGACACCTGAGAGTAAAACAGCATAGAATTTTCAGGCACCTACTCAATGTTGAGTACTGGTCCTCATGTCCACTCTGCCAGCCCAACAGAATTTCTTAGAAGTATTAATGATATTAGTTTCAGTTCATTAACATGTAAAGGGCTCCCTTGTTTACTTTGGTTCCAATTTGGGAGCAAGGCACATCCTGTCTTATCTTGGTTGAACGCTAGACAACAGTACACAGCCTTTAGCAATAGGTAGATTGGGGAAAAACTGGACTTCCAAATCTGGGGGATTTTCGGAAACTCACTTCTAAAACTTTTGTTCAGGTCCTGGCCCTAAGATTGATTCCTCTGGCCAATCAGCTGAGCTTCCTCAATTATGTTGTTCTTCTAGTTTTCTTGGGTTCTGTGGGTAGCCCTTGCTTTCTTAGATGAGATAAGAATTTCCTTCTATGACCTCCCCAAAGATTCCTCCCCAGGATCTGGAACGTCTTTTTTTGTGTGTGTGTGAGGAAGATCAGCCCTGAGCTAACATCTGTGCTAATCCTACTCTTTTTGCTGAGGAAGACCGGCTCTGAGCTAATATCTATTGCCAATCCTTCTCCTTTTTTTTTTTTTCCCCAAAGCCCCAGTAGATAGTTGTATGTCACAGTTGCACATCCTTCTAGTTGCTGTACGTGGGATGCAGCCTCAACGTGGCCGGAGAAGCCGTGCGTCGGTGTGTGCCTGGAATCCAAACCCGGGCCGCCAGCGGTGGAGAGCGCGCACTTAACCGCTAAGCCACGGGGCCGGACCTGGAATGTCTTGATAATCTTTTTCTTTATTCTTTTTGGATGACTCCAATGTCCTAGCTTCTTCCACTCATTTTTTCTCATTCAATTTTTTTTTCCCTGAAGTCATCACTTCCGAATTTAGGTACTGCAGCTCAGTTTACATTCTAAGCCGGTGTCTGGATTCAACCTTGGCACTGCCATCCCAAAGCCTGCTGCCGTCTACACTGTTTGTCTCTCTGACCACGCCTAACTGCTACCTACTTTTGTTACTCTTGCTGGACAGTCCAGTATGTTCTTATTTCTAGTCCAAATGTTGTCTAGATGACACATCTATATCACATCATGGGACACATCCTAAATTCAATAAATATTCACCTTCAAGCTCTCAGGTTCATCAACTTTCCCCTGATTCTTCCTAGGAATCAATTCAAGTGCCATCCAGGAGGATGGTCTCCTGAAAGCTGTAATGATAATTTTATAATACCAAAATATCTGAAGCAGACAATGAAGAAAAATCACTATAATTTCCTACAAAGAATAAGGAGAGCTTATCCATTAAAACTTTATTATAGGCTAGCATTTCTGAAAATGTTTGATTCCAGATAAAAAATTTTGTCTTAACATTCTGGAAAGCAATCAAGTCGTGACCCGGTTTATTATACTTTTTGTTCAATTTGGTGGCGTTGGACATGAAGGCCACACCTTCATGAGTTTTGTGTGTGTGCTATGTATATTTCAGTATAATAATACTGTTTATAGATCCAGAGTTTGTTTTTATACGGGCTGCCAAAATGTGTAAAACACCATGCGGGTGTCAAATACTGTTACTACTAAAGCAAATATGATCAAACACTTCTTTCTTAGAGCATAGCAGCAGAAGAAAAATATTCTAAAGTCAAACACAGCTTGCCACTGATGGACTTTTCTATGTTAATTAGTGATCTTATAACTGAGCTTAATTAACTTGAAGCACACATAGGTACACAGGCTTATATATTATATTTATTCGGAGATTAAATCTAATTACAAACAATTTTCTTCAGTGAGTTTTGCATTTACATTTCATATCTGTTATCAGTTGTGGTCACTGGCCAGAAAAACAAAACAAAACAGTAATTAGATCAATCTGGTCATTCTGCCAGGGTTGTCTTTCGTGTTTTGGGAGGGAGATGAGGAATAGAGGATAGAAGAGAAAAAACAGAGTTATTTTCTTCAAGGGAGAATTAAATTCAAATTAATGACTTTGTGGCACATTGAACTCTTCTGTAATATGTGTCATTGGCATCTAGCTTGAATCTCATGTGCCCATTGCTCTCTCCTGTAACTGGCTTGTTGTGCATCTTTTGAATAAAGTTTCCTCTGTGTGAGACTATGTCTTTCCTCCTTATAAGACTGATTGTAGATGTTTGGAGGGAAGTTTTTGTGTTGAGGAAGGAGTTATGTGTTGGATGTGAATATGGGAAAAAGGAAGAGGAGTTATGTGTTGAATATAAATATGGGAGTTAAAGTAATGTGATAGAAATCTATGAGTTATTTGGTTATGTTAACAGAGGATCTGAAAGTTTCAGCTTTGTATCTAATAAGTTAGAATAAATATCAAAGACAAAGAAGAGTTGGAATCCTGAATAGAAGCATGATGCGCTTGGGAAAACCTCTGTGGTTGATGATATACAGTAAGATGATTTATTATCAGCTCTGTCTCTCCTAGCAGGAAAGCTTTTGGTGACTGTTGTAAGATTATTTAAAGTACGAAACACACTTTTCGTATCACAAAATATTAAAGAAGCAGCTTTTCAAATGCATATTGTCCATATCGTGTATGCAGAAATTTATGTCCAATGGGTTCAGCAGAGCATTGAAATATGTGCTCCAGAAAGTGTTTAGACACCACCACCCCCTGGCTCTGCTGGCAGAAAACCTAATCAGTGTGCTGATTGCTGAGTCGAGTCTCAACAGTATAGGTTTTATAAGAGGAAGATCCAGCTGCACAGAACAGTGTTTGTAAACTCTCAGGCTGAAACCCAGCAACTCCTAATATCTGGCACCAGGTAGTTATGATTATTCACTTGGCAATAATGTCCAGAAATTTATCATAGTCAGATGTTTCAAGGATATATTGGACTGCTACAATGTTTATATAATAAATTTAAATCCAATGTCACCAAATAATTGTTAGGCCCTTACTGCCTGTAAAACACTGAGTGGGTGGCTAGAAATGTAAAATTAAATATATAAGCGTCCATTCCCAAAAGACACTATATTTTGATTAAGGAGTTAACGGAAAAGATTTTAAGAAGTCTTCAACGGTTGCCGTTAAAACAAGAATTAGTGTCTTCATTGCGTTATTGCACAAGATAGTTCTCTTTGCAGGAAGGCTCCCTTCTCCATGCTGATGTCTGAAGCCGTCTCTTTTGGTTCTGTCTCCTGTTTGTGGTCTTGCCCGCACAATCTTGCTGCACCCCAATCTCTCTGCTAAGTCTTGATTCTTTGCCTTTTGTGTCCATTTCCCCTTAGGAAGTGATGCTTTGGACAGCTCTGTGGTTTGGGATGCTCCACAGCCAGTCACCATTCCAGCTCAATCCTACACCCAGCCCCAGACTCTTAAGGCAGACAAGACCAGTATTCTCAGCCTCCCTGCTCACATGGGAAGTTAATTGGGACAGCTTGTTTCATCTCACGCACTAATAATGTTCAATAATTGGTTATTGAATAAAGGGATGAACATGATAATATCTAAATCTTAAGGTATTCCTACTCCAGATTTAACTTCCTGTCTTCCTGAGTTTCCTGAATTTCTAAAATGGGTTATTTTATATTTTCCTTTTTATTTTTGTTTAAGAATTCACACACTGTGAATTCCACCTCCTGGAAAAAGATGATTATCCATATAAGAGTGGATGCTAAGAAGTTTTTGACAGTATGGAAACTGTACCTAAGTCTAGAGTACGTGACGGCCCTGAAACCCAATGATTTTCTACTGAGACCATTTTCCTTCAGACTTTGAATTGAAATGCTGCTGCCCTGACCCTCTGGCTATATCAGATCTTGGGTTTCCTTGCACTGCTCATATTAGATGTTCTGTGAGTACCTGATCTCAAGCTAGCATTGTCCTGTGATTTACCACATTGGATCTCAGCTAGCTTCATGTAGAACATGGTGTGGAGGGCAGAGGTAGTGATCTGTTATGCTTATGACCAGGCATTGTCTGCTGTATGAACGAGACCGTATACAGAAAAATTAAAAGAACTGATTTTTGTTTACTTGTTATGTAACTCTATCCTTTTTTTTCAGGTCTTTGTATGTTTTAAGTTTATGTAAATCTTATAGCACATGGCAACAGCTCACAGTGGTTTTCCTGCAGCCGCACTTAGGATAATCATCTAGCTTCTTCAGTACATCAGCCCAAACAGAGAGCTTTCTCTTTCTTCCCAGAAACTGAACAGTAACAAAACATTCCCCACACATATAAAACTGGATTTTACTCAGTTTTCTCCATAATCCACAGATGTGGAGGACTTTTCATTTTTATGTTAATTCAAAGTACTCTGGGTAAGAGCACACTTTCTTAAATCCATGAGATTGATTTCTATGCTTATCTTTTAAAAAATTTACTTGAATCCAACCTTATAATTTCCTCTTAAAATTTCCAGTCTGTTTTTTAATGCACAAATAGGGTATATTTCAGGGACTTGTTGCTCAGACAGAATTTTATGGTGAATAACATTGGCCACGTATTGTTGAAATGAATATTTCTCCCATTGGTATGTTATGTAATAAGCTATAAGCTCAGAGTGAACATCTGTACTATGGAAACACCATGTGTAGAATTTTGGGGTCAAGTTGTGTTAAATCTATGTTCTCCAAAGTCATAGTCTCTTTCATAATAAATGACATACAAATGTCAACTTTATTATGTACCTAACAGCTACACATCTATTATTATTTTGACCCTACAATAAAATTTCCTTATGACAATGCCATTATTTTAAGTGTATAATATATCCAGTACGCTGAGGGTCAAAAAGCAGGCTGCCTCTTGTTCTCTCTTTTTCAGGATTTTGTGGACGATTATTTCCTTCCTTCTGCTGGCTTTGGGTTTGGTTTGCTCTTCTTTTTCTAGTTCCTTACAGTGTAAACGTAAATTATTGATTTGAGATCTTTCTTATTTTTAATATAAGCATTGACAGTTATCAATTTTCCTCTGATCACTGCTTTTACTGCCCCACATAAGTTTTGGTATGTTTTGTTTTTGTTTTCATTCATCTCAGAGCATTTTCTAATTTCCCTTGTGATTTTTTTCTTTGACCTATTTGTTGTTGAAGAGTATGTTGTTTAATATCCACATATTTGTAATTTTCCAGATTTATTTCTGTTATTGATTTCTGGTTTCATTCCATTTGTGGTCGGAGAAGATACTTTGTATGGTTTAAATCTTTATAAGTTTATTGAGACTTGTTTTGTGGCCTAACAGATGGTCTATCATGAAGAATGGTCCATGTGCACTTGAGAAGAATGTGCATTATGCTGTTGCTGGGTGAAGTGTTCTATAGATGTCTGTTAGGTTGGAATACTGATTTTTGACAAAGGTACAAAAGCTATTCAACGGCGAAGGGAAAATATTTTCAAATAGTGCTGGATCAATTGGATATCCATATTCAAAAAAACCACCTTCTATCCACACCTGCCACAGCATACAAAAATTAACTCAAAATGGATCATGCACATAAAGTAAATTATAAAATTGTAGAAAATTATAGGGGCCGGCCCAGTGGTGTAGCGGTTAAGTGCGTGTGCTCCATTTCGCCGGGCCGGGGCTCGCCGGTTCTGATCCTGGGCACGCACAGATGCAGCGCTTGTCAGGCCATGCTTGGGCGACGTCCCATATAAAGTAGAGGAGGATGGGCATGATGTTAGCCCAGGGCCAGTCTTCCTCAGCAAAAAGAGGAGGATTGGCATCGGATGTTAGCTCAGGGCTGATCTTCCTCACACACACACACACAAATTGTAGAAAATTATAAGTTTCTAGAAAAAAAAAAAGTAGGAGAAAATCTTTGTGACCTTGAGTTAGGCAAAGATTTCTTAGAAATGAAACTAAAATCATGATTCAATAAAGAACAAACATAAGTTGGACTTCATAAAAATTAAAAACATCTATTCTTCACAAAATAAGCCACATTGCTTGAGAAAATATTTCAGCTCATATATCTGATAAAGGACTTGTATCGAGAATATCAAAGGAACTCTAAAAGTGTAATAATAAGGAAACTAAAAATTCCAATTAAAAAACAGGCAAAGATTTGAATAGACACTTCATCAAAGAAGATATACAGGTAGCAAATAAACACATAAAAAGATAGTCAATATCAGTATTCATTAGGGAAATGCATTTTTAAACCATGAGGAATAACACTACACACCTATTAAAATTGCTAAAATTTAGATGTCTGACCACACCAACTGCTGGCGAGGATATGGAGGGACTGGACCTCTCATACACTATCGATGTGAATGTAAAATGGTACAATCACTTTGGAAAACTATTGGGAAATGTTTTAAAAATTTAAACATGATCTATCGTATGATACAGCCATTCCACTTCTAGGTATTTACCCAAGACAATGAAAGCATATGTCCTTACAAAGACCTATGCATGAGTATCCATTGCAGCTTTATTTATAATAGCCAAAAACTAGAAACAACCCACATGTTCATCAATAAGTAAATGGATGACAATTTCTGGTGTGTCCATATACAACTGAGTAATAAACAGGAGTGAATCATCGATACATACATTGATGAATCTCAAAATAATTATGCTGAATGAAACCAGACAAAATGAGTACATACTGTCTTATTCCATTCATAGAAACTCTAGAAAATATTAGTCTATGGTGACAGAAAGAAGATCAGTGGTTTAGTGGTTTCCTGGGTTTGGTTGTGGAAGAGAGGAGAGAGAGAGGGATGACAAAAGGGTCCAAGAATACTTTTGGAAGTGATGGATATGATCATTGCCTTGATAGTGGCTATAGATATATATAATTCCATGCAAAAATAGTGTATTATATAACAATAAAACCTCAGTAAAGCTATTTATAAAACAATAAAACAAATGGGATCATGTCACTTTCCTGGTTAAAATTCTTTAGAGCTTCCATAGCCTGAGAAAGAAGCCAGCCCCTTGGCTGGTCAGGTTTTTGATGACATGGTCTTCTGCAATTCCTCCATGCACATCCTGTGTTCCTACCATGTAGAATAACTTGGAGTTCTCCCAAGAAACCATAATTTTTTGAACTCCTTTATTGTGCAAACATAGTTTTTTCCTTGATTTAAAGCTTCTACCTCTCTTACGTGTCAGACAGACACCTGATTATCCCTTGGAGAAAAATTCAAATCACTTTTGTCAAGTTTTCTCTCCAATTCACCAAGGAGCTTGGCTCTACCTCTTCCATAGTCCCAGAGCACCCTGTTCAAGCTACTATGATGACACTCTTGATGGGTTGAAATTATTTATCTTATATATGTTTTCCATTTGACTGTGAGCTTTTGAGGGCAGAGACTACTTTATTTGACTTTCTCCCCAGCAGGTAGTGAAGCTCAATAAATTTTTGTTAAGTAAATGTATGATCTCAAGACCAAAAGGTAAAAATATAAATTTCTTTTATAAAATCATAATACACAAGAGCCAACTATTGTTACTGTTCTAAATATGTCCTGAAGGTAAAAATTATTTCAGGAATCATCCAAGCATCTCTCCTAGAAAGGAGAAACAGGTTTACATCATACTTTCCATCAATAAACTATTCCACAGACTCCATCATCTAGATTTGTATCTCTCTCTGAGCCCAGTGAGATCTTGATGTTCATACAGCTCACATATCCTAGTTCTCCCATTATGGGAGTTAAAGTTATTTGATCATAATATTGCCAGTGTTTTAAGTAAAAAACAAAAATGTATAAAACTGTTAATAAGAGAATAAAACTGACTTAAAACCACCTTTTTACTCTAGCAGTAATAGTGTAGTTATATTTTAATTCATTTTGTCATATTTTCTTAGGTAATCTTAAAACAACACAATGCTTTCAAGGTATTCGCTCCTTCCTGATTTTCCACTTTGATTTTGTATTATGGTTGTTCTTTCTTAATTAAAAAGGCTGCTGAGGATAAAGAGTGGTAATACAATCAGGCCAAATTTTTTCAAATTTCCTTCTTTATTGCTTTCTACCTTAATGAAAACATTCTCACACTAAGCCGTGGTGAAATAAAGAACAACATTGCATTGCATTTAGCATTACAGTGTCAATCAAAGAAAACAATTCTGTGGCTCTCTGAGGAATCTGAACACAAGATAAATCTATAATTTTTAACCTTTGATTTGGCACAGAAATACCATTGTGACAATTAAATTTGCTGTTAATTGCTTTATGATTATTTTTACCTATTGAATCATGTGAGCAAGTCATCTTCCTTCAACTGGGCTTGAAAGGCCAAATGACTGCTGACTGGGAAAATTCAGAAGGGACAAAGTTACAAAACCAGCTTCGGAAGAGAGGCTCCTAATCCAATTGATTATGCCTCAGAGAATCTGTGAGCTCCTTTTCCATAGCTGAGCAATTCTTGTCTGCTCGGCTTTAAATAACTATGAAATCCAGACTGGTGGAACTATTCCAATCTCTGGACAGTGTGATTAATTCAGAGAGCTTTGGCATGGTAACAAAGTCAAATGTTTCTCACTGTGAGAAATTCTCAACTTATTTCATGGATAAGATTGAACAGATTTGGAAGTACACTGCTTCTCTGGGAATCGCGTTAGGGAGTGACACGTGGGAGAGGAGGGCTGGAAAAGCACCATCTTTGCTGGTGGTTTCTCATAGCATTTCACCAAGAGCTTCAAGGTCTTGAGGAATTGTAGCCAACCAGTGGTGGACGAAGGCTCAAAGTTCCTTTGACTGAAGAGAGGTGATTCTTACTAATCAAGCACCAATGTTGACCCAGTATTCGCCATACAGTGAGCATCTATTGTATACAAGCTGCTGCCGGACACACAGAGTGGAGTGAGAAAGACACAGATTTCTGGTCTGAGAGAATGTTTCTCAAGGGGTGGTTCTAGCACCATCTACAGCAGAGCTGTATGTCAATAACCTGGGCACCATCCAGGTTATTGAAGAAGAATTTTGGATGGTTTGGCCTGGAAATAGGTAGTTTAACCTTCTTCCCGGCAATTTTTATGTATTCTGAAGTGTGAGAACCACTGATCTCAAGCTTCCATTCAATGAAGAAATAAAACAAACTAACAAGCTACTATGATACATGGCATAATTTAATTTCCATAACAGGAGAGCTGGAAACTGCTATTTAGATTTTTAAAAGGGAGAAATTATGCCTGGCAAGAAGCATCTGAAAGTATTTAAGAAAGAAGGAGTGTTTGAGATAGACTTCCTGGGAGAATATGTAGTATCTCTATGGTTGGCATTTGGAGGAGTTACGCTCTAGATGAACCGAAAACACGAGTAAAAGCAGAGATGTTCATGAAATGCTGAATTTTGATTAGTAATATTTCTCAACCTTCACATTATAACACCTGGAGAGCTTTTTAAAATCCTGATGTACAGGCTCCACCCTCAAAATTCCTGTTTCATTTGTCTCTTGCAGGACTTCGACATCAATTTTTTTTTTAATTATTAAATTGTATTATTATTATTTAAAATATTTTCTAAAAAAGGAAAATCAAGAATATGAGCTGTTTGGCCAGCAGAAAGAGATGGGTTTGGTGAGCAAAGAAAGGCTACGTTTGAATTTGAGAGGTTATTAGAATATTCAGGTGGCTAGTTCCAGCTGGTTATAGGAAATGCAAGTTGGAGTTCTGGAAAGAAGATGGAGGAGGAGCTGTTGATTTGCAAGGGGATTTTTAAAGCTTTGAGCATGGATGAGCAGAGAAGGCAATTAGGATTAGGGAGTCAGGAGAAGCAAGAGACATGGAAGTGCTTAGAATCATAGCAAAGGAAGCAGCACAGTCACCAAGGTGAAGGGACGAAAGCGTTTCGGAAGCATTCAGGTGATCGTCATCATGAGCAGCTATCAGTAATTCTCCATGCGAGCTTCCCATTAGAATCACCTGGGGTGTGGTCATGTTTGAGGACCACCGACTAGGAAGAAGTTGAGAAGGATGGAGATAGATAAACTTTTTTAGAGTTGAAAGCCAAATAGCTAAGGAGTTAAAGAATGAGAAGTAGTGAGGAAGGAACTCTGGTTAGACCACACTGTTTTAGAAAAACATTTTAAAACTAAACCAAGCCAATTTTTAATACTTTCTCAAAACTACTTTTAGAGAAAATAGCTGTATTCAGAAGACAGCATTAAAAAAAAATCAAACCAGTTCATGACCCACTGGGTTTCTGTCACCTGAATTGTCACAGGGGTAACGGCATGGATACAGCAAGAAACTTGAGATAATAAGTCAAATTTTGGGAACGGCTTTGGATGGAAATGGTTCCAAAGTGTCTTCCATGGTGATTCTCCACTTTCTTCCTTCTGTGTAACGTCTCCTCTCCTTTCCATCTTCTCACTTTATTGCCCTGTGGCTCTCTTACACAGTAAAGTGAAGTGATTGAGTAAACTAGAGAATCTAAGACTGAGAAGTAATTTAATTTGACATATTTCCTACCACTAATTTTGTCCTTGATCGAATCAGATCTTTTTTATTTCCAGTATGTTTTCATTTTGATGGGAAAAAGAGAATGGCATTAAAATTTTTCTTTATTTTCTGGCAAGTATCTACATAAAATGTATATTTGAAGTTTGGTGCCCTTGCGTATTTCAGTGTACTAGGGTCACATCTACATTTTTTCTTCTTTTGTTTTGTCCTCTTATGCTTAGATTTAGAACCCAAATAAGTTGGAAGATAATGATTCTGGAATTTAAGGGAAAGTATCATTGATGTTATCTACGGAAGCTTCATGACTGTTGATGCTTCTAGTATTTAATGACCATAAATTCTGAATTCACTTCAAACTGCTTCCTTTCTCCTAGTTTGCCCAGATAGCTTTTCTTCTTTTTTAATTTTCTTCATTATCCCACCCAAACACCACACTTACATCTCACTTGATATCAACTGTTGTTTCTGTTTTGGCATTTGATGATGAGTATGAGGTAGAAGGATTAAGAAGACACATAAAACTACAACTATCTTTCTCTTTTTTTGAGGAAACTCCAAATCATTTTCCATAATGGCTGCACCATTTTACATTTCCATCAACAGTGCACAAGGGTTCCTATTTCTCCACATCCTGTCCAACATTTGCTATTATTATTATTTTTTATAATAGCCTTCCTAACAGGTGTGAAGTAATAGCTCATTGTGGTTTAGATTTGCATTTCACTGATGATTAGTGATGTTGAGCATCTTTTCATACACCTTTTGGCCATTTGTATATCTTCTTTGGAAAAAGGTCTGTTCAAGTATTTTGCCCATTTTTAATCAGGTTATTTGTTAAAAAATTAAAACTAGAACTACCATGTGATCCAGCAATCTCTCTTCTGGGAACGTATTCAAAAGAATTGAAATTAAGATCTTGAAGAGATATCTGCACTCCCATTCTCACTGCAGCGTTATTCATCATAGCCAAGATATGGAAATAACCTAAGTGTCCATTGAGGGATGAATGGATAAAGAAAATGTGGTATATATTTACAAGGGAATATTATTCAGCCTTACTCCAATTTGATTCTCTCTCTTTACCACTCTCTCTCCTCTCTCCAATGTAGGTGAGAAAGCATCTATTCTTGGAATTATGGGGATCCAGGTAAAGTATCAAGTGGGCATATGGAAAATAAAACAAACAGATAAAATAACCACACTTCCTCTAGAATTTCTTCAGTCACATGAGCAAATAAATATCCTTTATTTTTAGGCCAGTCTGAATTGAAATTTACATTATTTGCAATCAAAACATTCTTCTAGGATAGGAGAAAAATTAATGGATTAGGAATCCTGAGACCAAGGGCAGTGTGTACCACACAGTAGACACTAAGGAAATATTAATTGGATGAATAGATTTTCAAATTTTTCATTATCTCCCTATGTAAACTGGGGGCAAATCATATCATTTTAATGTCTCTGATTATAAAATAAAATGTTAATTAACATTTTCTAAGATCACTTTCCACTAAAAATAACTATATATTTTCTATGAAGGCAATGGTAACTATTAACTATTGTTATTAACGTCAGTTTCATATTTGAAAGACTATTTCTTTGCATGTTTCTATTTTTCAATTCTCTTTGTTCTCATTGTTTCATCGAGCATCAGCATTTTATAGCAAATTATCCAGGATAAAAGTAATAAGCATTACACATGTCAGGAAATATATTCACTATAATATATTTTTAATACATCATTTTTTATATCCTTAAAAACGTAAGATAGGGCCGGCCTGGTGGCTTAGCGGTTAAGTGTGCGCGCTCCGCTACTGGCGGCCTGGGTTCGGATCCCAGGCGCGCGCCGATGCACTGCCTCTCCAGCCACGCTGAGGCCGCGTCCCACATACAGCAACTAGAAGGATGTGCAACTATGACATGCAACTATCCACTGGGGCTTTGGGAAAGGAAAAAAATGAGGAGGATTGGCAATAGATGTTAGCTCAGAGCCGGTCTTCCTCAGCAAAAAGAGGAGGATTAGCACAGATGTTAGCTCAGGGCTGATCTCCCTCACAAAAAAAAAAAAAAAGTAAGATATTATAAAATGGCTAGACAAGAAGACATTTAATATTAAATCACAATAAAGATCTTACCACTTCGCTGTGTACTGAAAACTACTGATCACTGTTTTCTGCAAGTGTTTCAACTATATTGCAATGTGTGACTATTACGTGAGTTGTAGGAGCTTCTACTGCTTATCAGTAGCATTTGACTTCTAGGTTTGTTGAAACAGTTTGAATATTTTTCATTGTTTTGTACTTTCTCTTCTTTTGCTTATATAACAGAATAATTTTAAACTGAAATGCTAAAATTAGATGTAACTGTTGTGTTATTACCCAACCAAGGTTAAAACTGAAAATTCTACTTCAAAGCTTCGGTGTGGAAGGCTAATAATTATGCCTTATTCAGTTACTTAGGGAAACCAGTTAACAGTTTACGTAGAGAAAAGACAATGACGACTTGAATGAGAAGATTGAGGAACAGTTTATGAATCTGTAGCCATATTGGGATTTCGACAAATGTCAGAAACAAATTTGTGTTGGATAACGTTGAGAACGTGTGATGATTTGATGGAGCTTGTAGTAGTTGCTCTCAGGTTTAAGTTGGAAATTGGTTAAACCCCTAATGTGGTGGAAGAGGCCATTACTTAAAGGAGACGGCAAACCCTACTTCCTAACCTCTTATTGCTTTAAAGATTTCAGGACCCTCTCTATAAGAATGTGACATCAAATCCGAATGTATGCCCCAATTTTGTTTGAACTCTGTCATCATTTTTTTCCTTCAAAACGATGACTCTGATCCAGTTCTTAAATACTATAATTTGTGGCATTCAAACAAAGACTGTGAATCAACCTGAGCCAACTCTGAGCTTTTTCCTTTTGTATTACATGCAGGCTTCCAAAATAAGATTATATTCAGAGTCAAAACACTAATAACATTTGTCAGGGAGTTAAAGAACCATAATAAAGAGGCAACTATCATCCCTCTGTGGTCAAATTCAGTCAGATGGAAGTTGATTACACGTGGAGTAGAAATATTACATGGATGTTTAAAAATCATCAGTTACCTCCTGATACTTAAAATTCTAGTATAAAATATCCTTTCACATCTCCCTGAATATTATGAGCAGAGAGATTCAACAACTATAATGAATGTAGAATATAGCTTTGAAAAGACACAAATAATTCTTTACTTCTTGGCAAAAATAAATCATCAGAGAGCAGCCATGGCTTTAAATGAAGGTCAGGGCTATATGAAATGTTCTTTCATGGCTTATGCATGAAGAACCTGTTTTCAATTGCTCTAAGTAACAATTTTTAGTTATAACATAACGATGTATTCCACTCAGCAATCTTCTTTTTGTTTTATGGTCTAATTCCCTAAAGGGAAGGAGAGAGCATTTAGAAAGCATCCTAGGGTCTAGGTTTCTTAAGCCTTTATTCTTATTTAAAAAATAAAAACACTGCTAAACTTGCCAAGGAATCCAATGCAACTAACAAAATATCTTTATAAGTTATTATCTAATTGAGAAAACAATATTAAAACTTTACCATATTATAGGTTCTTAAAAACTTTATAAAACGCAGCGTGACAAAATTGCAGTTTGAAGGGAGGAAAAATCACTTAAAATTTTTAAATTTTACTGGCTTATGCAGATTTTATTGTACTGGCCTTTGCATAATTATTTTTTAAAGAATTTATACCAGGGCCCTGAAATAGATGAGAGATCAATTCTGGTGGGATAGGTGCTTCAAAGTGATCTCAGCAGACTCCAGCGACGGCGGACTCCCTGTGCTACCGCAGCGCTCACTGAACAGAGCCCGAGGAGGAAAGGGAGGAAATGAGTCTACGGGGATGGAGTCAGAAGGGTGGGGACTCTAGGCGGAGGGCAACGACTCGAGGGGAGCTGGAGTGGGGCTGACGGGTCCAGCTAACGTTGCATAGCTTGGGCTGGGTACAAGCTCATAGGTGTGTTCACTTTGTAAAAATTAATGGAACTGTTCACTTAAGACCTGTGTACTTCGCTGTATGTTATATTTCAGTGACACAGTTTACCAAAACTACGAAGGGACACTGCAAAAGACAACTGACCTGGATTCTTAAAAATGTCATCATAAAACAAACCAAAACAAAAAACAACCAGATGCAATACGTGAATCTCGCCTGGATCCTGGATTAGGGGGAAAATAGCTACAAAGTATTTGGGGGGCAATTAGGGATATGTGAATATGGAATGGATACTAGAGTATATCATGAAATCTTTGTTAATTTTCTTAGGTGTGATAAGGTGTTGCTGTGATATGGCTCTTAGAAAGTGCTCACTGATGCACTTAGAGACAGAGTGTCAGGGTGCCTGCAACTTAGTTTCAATGGTTCAGAAAAAACTGCATGAGTGTGTGTGTGTGAGTGAGGGTGATTTTGCACGTGTGTGTTTGTGTGTGAGTATGTGTGATAGTGTGTGAATGTATGCGTGAGTACAACAGTGTGAGCAAATTACAGCAATTGAGATGAAACCTTAACAATTGCTAAATCCCAGTGTATATTATAATTTTCTCTCAACATTTTGTATATAAAAATTTTTTCCAAGTAAAAATGGGACTTTAGAAAAAGGTAAGGGAAAAAAATGATCCCTTGACCCAAATCTGAAGTCCTGGCATTCCTGCTGAATGTTCTGAGGACCAAGATGGAGCCGCCAGTGCTTTAGAAGCATGTGCAATAATGACCCCAGACTCTGGATGAGTTATATCCTTACAGACAAAGCTCCTGAACACTCACCGTCCTAAATTTTATTTTTATATGGCACACATTTAGAAAATTTAGGAGTGTCCTGGAAAGTTGTAACAGCTGGTCTGCGAGTGTTGGGCCCGGGGCTGGGGTGGGTGAATGTCTGAGGAATTCCGAGGCCTCTGAGAGAAGTGTGTTTCAGAGAAGGGCCCCAAACGCCTGGGAGCCCACAGCGTGAGGAACAAGCCACTGGCCGGGCCCTGACAGATGTTATGAAAGGGTGGTGTTAAGTGCCTTTTTCAGGATATTAAACCAGCATCCTAACTGGCAAAAAAATGAATTGTCAGTGACATTATGTCAGCCCATTGGAGACCCTCTCTGCTACTTTCCCTGATCTGGGAACCATTATACTCCAGAGATCGATATGCTCCTGGGCAGGGATTTAAATAACGATTTCTAATAAAACCGATTTTAGACTCTTCGGGCCAGAGGACAGAGACAAGTCACAAAACATAATGTGTTTAAAGCCGCTCTCCCTCCCTTTCTCTCTTTTTTAAAGACCTGAATAATGGAAGAGAGATCTGGCGATAAGGCACAAAAAGGCCTTTCGGGCCTGGCCGATCGCTCAGCTAATGGCTGTAAACTGACACCCCTAATGAAATAAAAATGTCTCAGTTCAAGTGCAGAGCTGCACAATTGTGAACCACCCTGAACCCTGGCTGCGGGCCTGGTGATGGGTACCGAGCGGCGCCCTGACAATTTCCCAGGACTCACTTCCTTTCAGCCCCTGCCCATTGAAAAGCAAATAAAAGAATCCCGCACAAAATTAAGGACAGTAGCATCAGGGATTGAGGCCAGGGAGGCAGTGGGGTTTATCGTGTTTATCTCTTTTCTCTGCTGGTGAAAGTGGACTGCTTGTTTTTCCTGTCCAGTCCTAAGCCTGCGATGGGTGATTGACAGGGAGTGTTCCGTTCGGCCGTGGGCTTTTTAGAAAGATGCAGGGGAGATGGAGACGTGGAGGCGCGCGCAGCCTGGAGGCCGGCACAGCCCCTCGCTCTGCGCTTGGCCCCTGGTTGCCCAGCTCCTCTGAGCTCCGTGGTGCAGACGGCAGGCCGGCCGAGGAGACGCCCGGCCAAGGCCAAGTGTGCTAAGACGGGCTGGCTGCGGCTGGACCGGTTTCCCCCGCCCTCCCTCACAGCTTGCAGTTGTCTGATTTCAATCAGTGGCAGTTCCCTCCACATGTCCAGCCATCAATCTTCCGCCGCCCCTGGATGAGTGTGTCACAGCACGGGGCATGTTCCAGTTAAAAAATAGCCTTTGCCGCAGCTTTCCCTCCTCAGCCACGGATAACTATGCCTTTGATATTTTTATTAAAAAAGAAAGAAAACACATTGGGAAATATGTTTCATTTCTTACTGCCCAGAGCAAAGCCCCTGAGGTTGAGGAGGATGGAGGTCTGGTGAGAGGGAAAATAGGGAGGGGGGCTGGGTTCCGCCTCTGAAATTCCAGAGCTGTGCCAGGTGGGAAGGCCGCTCCTGAACCGCCGAATCTCTGCAGTCTGCAAGGGGGCTCCCGGACGAGGATGCGCCTCGGCCTTCTTCACAAGCAACAGGCCAACACCACAATCCTCCAAAGAGGACCACGCATTTTAGGGGGAAACATGGTTTCGAAAGACAGAATTTGAAAATAAGCTGTGGTCTCTCCCTTTAGCTTTTCATCATTCCCACTGATGTCTTGAGAGCACCTCTGGTAGACCAGCTGTATCTCCCGCCTCACTGCCCGCCCCCGCGGCAGGACGGCACTGGAGTGTGGGAGGCGGGGAAGGCTCTCCTGGCCGGCCTCCGGGAGATGCCCGACCGCTTAGTCACCTCCAGGAGACGACCCAGTAAACATTGTGTAGCCAGGTTCCCGGAGCCTATTTTAAAATAGGCTCTTCCAATTTATTTATCCTCAGGGGTCCACCTACCTTTGTGGCAGGGTCACTAGAGAACCTTCTGGAGGGTCAGTGATGCAGCCTCCCCATCCCCACCTCTCCACCTCTCCAGCCTTTCGTTCATCTGTAAGGCTAGGGAGAGGCTGGCCTGGGTGAGGTTTATTCCGATTAGTTTTTCAAATGAGGTTAGTCGTCCGTTGCTGGGAGGGACTTCCAAGTCATCAAGCTATAAACCCGGCAACATAGGCACGGAGCTTAGGGTAAAAGAGGACTTTTTGTATCCCAGTCTCTCACGCATAATGTTCTTTGGGGGTTGCAAAACCTTATGGTGTATAGACTTTCTAGTAGCAGCTCAAGAGCCCAAGAACCTAGGTAGGAACATGGGGGAGGGGGAGAGAGGGTTTCTAAAAGGCCTGGTGTGGTAATTTGAGCTGAAAAAGTCTTCCACGTCTATTTTGGAAAATCTTAGCATTAGAAATAACGACAAAAAGACCGGGACTTGAGGAAGCTTCCAGAACTTCTAGGCGTCTGATACTGAGTGTGCTTGGAATAAGTTCAAGGACATGGCAAGCCTTCTGCCCTCTGTAGGACCACAGACAATATTTGCAGAAAGTGGTATCCATATTGTAAAGAACCAATTCATATTAGAAAAGGGAAAGGTGAGTCATAACAGTTCCAGAAGGATGTGAAGGAAGCAATCTCTTCATCAAGTACCACTTAAATGTTTTGTCCATCTGGTTATGCCTTTCATCATTGACTGACTGAATTCACTGACTTCCTCCACTTGCTGGTTTGCCATAGTTCATAAAATTTTACTAGCTCTGAAATTTTAAATTGTTGAATGAATGAGTAAAATCACTGTGTTGGTAGTGATGATTATGATGTCTATGGTTCAGGACATAAAGACTATAATAAATGTGTATTTATTTATTTTAAAAGAATGAAAAAATTATTCATGGACTCAACAAATATTTTTGGAGAGTCTGCCATGTATTAGGTACTGTTCTTGGAGGTGGGGATACAGCAGAGAAAAAGGTAAAATTCTTCATGGAGTTTACCTGCTAGAGGAGAAGACATGCAATAAATAATTAAAAGGAAGAATGGAAGATCTAATATCAGATACTGATGAATGCTACTACTAATAATACAGGTGGTTAGAGGTGACCTTTCTGAAAAAATTTATTTGACTAGAGAACTAAATGATGAGAAGGAGTGAGCCAGTAAAGCATCTCGGAGATGAATGCTCCATGCAGAGAAATCAGCCTGCATGTGTAAGAAAAAGAAAGCAAGCTGTGTGGGCTGACCATCCGTACCAGTTGCCCAGAACCGGGAGGGGTTCTCAGGACGCAGGACTTCTAGTGCTAAAACAAGGAAAGTTCTGGGCAAACTGGGAAGAGTTGGTCATTCTCTATGTTCCTGGACATGCCAAATGAGCAGCTCTGAGCGAGGATGAGTTTGGAGAGGCAGATAGGGACGAGATCACTCCAAACCAGGAGCCATGGTTTGGAGTTACTTTACTCTGAGTTTGATGAGAGGCTTTTGTAGGATATCTGTGGGTCTCAATCTTTTATTCTAGAAAAGGTTCCTATTGCATAATGGCATTGACACTTGAATGTTTTATATTTAGTATTGAATGGATATGAGGTTAGATTAGCGATGTTCTTACGGGTGCTTTTGACCCTGCAGAATTTTGGAAAAGTGAAAAATGTGACAGACATAGAGTTGGAATGATCAAGCTTTGTAATTTGCTGAAGTTGCTACACAAGCTTCACTGACAGAAAGGGTGAAACAGACAGGGAGATGGCCTTGGTATGAAGACTTTAATATTGCAGACCTTCATTTCTTAGTGGGATCAAGGGAGGGAAGATTCATTTTGGGCAGGGGATAAAATTTATTTGTAGGAGAATGGGGTGTTTGATTCATCGTAGGGACTTCGTGAGAGTTTGATAATGGGGGGGGCGGGTTGCATTGTTAAATTTTATAGGGTGGCAGGAAACACCAGACACTCGATGTTGGCATTGAGTTACTCGGTCTCTGTTGTAATCTAGCACTCATTGTATAACCCTTTCTGGTGAACCTGGGTAGAATTAGAGCAGAGCATAAATCAAGATGGAAAATAGAATGGAAGGTAACAATTGGAGATACTGTATAATGTTACATTGGGGGAATATTCATATCCTGTACTGAGCCCTCTCAGAAGCTTCTGGAGACAACATTAAACAGGCATTCATGAAGTGCCTTGGGGACTGAACTGACCTGTGGCTACATAGTGGCCAAAGACTAGGAAAACAGCCCCACAATGATGAAGGTGGGACATCTCTGACATTTTGCTAAATTTGTCTCTCAAGGGTGATGGCCCCATCTCTAGTTGAGTGCTGGATTGTTAGTCTGCAAGCCCATCATCATTTTTTTTTTTTTGTGAGGAAGATCAGCCCTGAGCTAACATCTGCCAATCCTCTTCTTTTTTTTTTTTTCGCTGAGGAAGACTGGCCCTGGGCTAACATCCGTGCCCATCTTCCTCCACCTTATATGTGACGTCGCCACAGCATAGCTTGCCAAGCAGTGTGTCGGTGCGCGCCTGGGATCCGAACCGGCGAACCCCGGGCCGCCGCAGCGGAGCGCGTGCACTTAACCGCTTGCGCCACTGGGCAGACCCCCATCATCTTTTAAACAAATGCAGGAACTTCCTCCTTCTTGGTCTCTCAAATCCATTGTTCCTTCCCAGGATCTATTGTCAATAGAATAGTCAGAGTGATCTTTTAAAAACAAAGTTCCTATTGCACTCTGCTTAAAAGTCTGCCAATAGCTTCCCCTTATGGTAAGAATAAAATCCAAGCTCTTTTGCATGGCCTGCAAGGCCCTACCTTACTGGCCGCTGCCTTCCTCTCCAGGCTCATCTTCCAGCCCTCTCCTCAGCCCTCAGACCACTCCGGCCACGCTGGACTTCTTGCTCCTCCTGAAACACTCCAGCTTGTTTCCATATCAAGCCCATTATACTCCATAGTCTCACTTCTGGGAACACTCTTCTCCGCATCTCTGCTGGAGTTACTCTTTCACGTGAGGTAGGTATCTACTTAAATGTCATTTCCTTAGCGAGTCCCCTTCTGTCTCCAGTATCTAAAATAGATGCTGTCGCCCTGTCACTTTCCATCACCTTAGTCTGCTTTCTTTTCTTCATAGCACTAAGCAGCTGTGTTTCGTTTGTTCAACCAGAATGATAAGAGATCCAGGACTGCTCTGGCCACCTTCATTCTTTTCTCTTGAGAATGTTTATTCTTCCACGTGGCAGTGGAGCCCAGGGCTGCCGGCCTTGTCCAGTGCGTCTTGGTCACCCTCTATCCCTTTCCTCTGTGTTGATGGATATGCTGTGGATTTCTCTCTTCTTCCATTGCAGTGGGAGGATCCCAGTCGTGGTCTGGTCTTTAGGGTTGAAGTAGACAAACCTCACCTATGGCCTGCTCTGGTTTTAAGACCTACCTGTAATAAAAAGAAAAAGACTCCTGTACATTATCCTTCCTGACTCACTGAAGCTCTGCATTAGACTATTAGGCTAGCTAATGATAAAAAGCATTAATTCTTGCTTTTGCCACTCATTGTCTTGTACATTATCTCTCCCAGTGACCTCCCAGGGAGGGGTTATTGGTCTGGCAGATGATTCAGACATTCCTAGGTTTTCTGCCCAACACAATATTAATGTCATCTCTTCAAAATACTCTGTTAAGTCATTCCCAACATTTACGCTTGCCAGAAGGGCCTGGAATACTTAATGACATCAAAAAATATTTTTTTTAATCAGAGCAAAGGAAGAACTCTAACGATCTTAAAACACATTTAAGGCAGTACATATCATTTCCATCTTCCCTGTACCTAATCCTTTCAATGCTGAAATGACCAATGACATACTGATAATTAACACATATGAATACACAAATAAACATCACCATAGAACAGGGCAAAAAGTTTAACTTGTTTTTTTGTTTTTATGTTGGAAGTTTACATTAAATAAAACTAGGGTAAGTTTAGCACACACTTAATTTCTATGTTAAAACTCCTTCCCTAAGTTATATTAATCTAGATATAGATTAGATACGTGGTAGTTAAACTTAGTAAGAAACACCTTGCATATTGCTTTAAGATATTTTTCAGTTTTCTGTTTATTTACCATGGAAGCTATTTTTGGACTGGGTTCTAACCAAATCATTGAGTGAATATGAACTTGACCCATTGAGAACTTACTGAATGGCTTAGTTCCTGAAAATCTATTCCTCGGTTTGATTCGATAGATTTTGGGTCATTTATATTTGAAATTCACTCTCAATTGAGTGTAAAAGATAATGTTTTAATCTTTTGCATCTTCTCTGTTCACTTCTGGTCCCTCTGAGCCCGCCTCTGTGTTAATACCTTCAGGATCATTTAAGAGGGAGATGGAGATAGAGAGAGACAGAGACAGAGACAGACAGAGACAGAGATAAATTTTTTAGTTGTTTCCCCTACAGCTCCTTCTCAGTAACTCTTTCTTGCTCTCTGATAGCTTGTCTTGTGTTTAGGGGTCAATCTTCCTTTTCCTCCTCAAAAATTGCTTAATTTCATCTTGTCCTGAAAATTCTTTAATAGGTAAGAGAATCAAACACCACATTGGAGAAACTGGAATGTAGTGGTTACAAGCCTGCACTCTGAAACAGCCTATCTGGGTTTGAATTCCCAATTAACTAGCTAGTAGCCATGTGAAGTCGGGCAATTTGTGTTAACTCTCAGTTCCTTCCCCTGTAGAATGGGGAGAGTATCAGTGCTTGTCTCATAGCACTGTTCTTTACTGATGGAACTTGAATTAGATGTAAAGTGCTAATAACAGTGCCTTGCAGTTAGTAAGCACCTGTAAACATTTGCTCTTATTAGAGTCTCCCTTTCAAATTCTGAGTCATGCATATTGTTATCCAAAAATATGACACAAGACTAACCCTGGACCACACTAGGGCTCCCGTGTATGGCTTATTCTCCCCTGCCCCAACTTGTTCATCCATTCAAAAGAGAGTAAATTCAACACTGTGGGCAGCTTGGAAGCAGAAAACTATTCCTAACAGGGGTATCTGCAGTGTGTGTGGAGGAAGGGGAAGGGCACACACACCTATTTGTCTTGAGGATGGGAGAGGAAGTGTGGATTCAGAACTAACTTTGTGGCTGGGCGCACTGGGCTCCCTTTAGTTCTGTCTTTGAGGCCACCTCTCCCCTCACGAGTTCCTCCTGAGACACAGCTCAGGCCCAGCAGCCCAAACTCCTTAGGCTGTAGGGCTCGGGATAATCATTCTAACTTGACGAACCCTTGGGAGGGCTCAACTCCCCAGAATTTAGCGTCACCAACAGGTCTCAGTCTTTTGTTTTAGGTAAAGTGTAATATAAATTTCTTTTTCGCTGAGGAAGACTGGCCCTGAGCTAACATCCGTGCCCATCTTCCTCCACTTGATGTGGGACGCCACCACAGCATGGCCTGGCAAGTGGTAGGTCAGTGCGCACCCGGGATCTGAACCTGGGCCGCCAGCAGCAGAGCACATGCACTTAACCGCTACGCCACAGGGCTGGCCCCCTAACTTTCTTTCCTTTTTTTTTTTTTTTTTTTGTGAGGAGGATTAGCCTTGAGCTAATATCCATGCCAATCCTCCTCTTTTTTTGCTGAGGAAGACTGGCCCTGGGCTAACATCTGTGCCCATCTTTCTCTGCTTTATATGGGACGCCGCCACAGCATGGCTTGACAAGTGGTAGGTCGGTCCTGCCAGGGATCCGAACCCGTGAACGCCAGGCCACTGCCTAAGCAGAGCACATGAACTTAACCGCTGTGCCATCGGTCTGGCAGCAAATTTTTAATTATTAATTTTTACTTATATTTTTGAAAAGTAGCATTTCTTCATTAACAGCAGATAATTTATCTGTTTGCATGATCATTTACTTCAGCATGTAAATTCCTACAGAATAAGAAATTTACATTTATTATATATGCATACTATATTATTAAATGTTTTTAAATGATAATTTCTTAAGGATTATTGTCTAATACAGTGGGAGAGTTTAGGCGTATCATCAGTACCAATTTTTATATTAAAGGTATTGACCAAATTCTATTTTATTTCAGACATAATTTTTTATTAAAGTATGTAGAAATCGTGCAAAGGCCGGTGTGTTTATCAGGGACTCACTTTTCAACAAGAGGGTGATTCTTTATTAGTGGGATGCCTTATAATGATAATAGAATCTAAAACCAATCTGATTTTGAAGTACAACTTTGTTTGCATTGGCCATAGAAAATCCCTGTTTAATGACCAAAAGCCAGATGTATAAATTGTAAATCTTGCTTTTCCTTAAGGAATACTGCTTTTATACAAGTGTCTTTTCATTCTCAGACTCTGAAACCCCACACTTCCCACCAAGTAGTCACTGGAGGTGGAGTGACCGCCAGCATCCATAATTGCTCAGGCCTTTTGGGGCACAGAGAGTTGCAAATGTTTCCATCTGGCTGCAGCATCACAGGAAAAGAACCACTGGTCTGGCATTACACGTCTACCAAAGGCAAGCTTACCTCCTAGGAATTCAAGGCTGTACAATGTTCTTCTGTCTGAAAGTAGTGGTGTCACTTAGCTATATTTTAATTAACAACAAATTATGGGACATACATTCTGAAAATCAGAGCTACATCTGAGGGAACGCATTAAAGGAATTCAAAATAGTGGGCAGATTATCTGATATTCTCATCGATGTTTGCAGTCTTAACATAGTAAAATTTTCTTAAACACTGATGTTTAAGGTGTAGAAGTCTAAGAATGACTTTCAGTGATACAATAAGAGAAAATAAATTTTAAAATAAAGTTGTACATTTATAAAAGTATAATTTAATTAAACATATTAAAATCTCTTGGATAGCACATTCATAGGTCACAATAATGGGAAAATGTTTTGAATTTTAGAAAAAATTCTCTAAGTCAATAATAAATCTGGAAAACTTAAAGATCCTAGAATCAGTCATGATTCCTCAGATTGCAAGAGACAAAACCCAAATTCAAATTATTATAAGCAAAAGAGAGAATTTATTGGGCACGTAACAACACCAGACTGGTTTCAGGCATAGTTGGATCCAGGCATTCAGATGATGTCATCAGGAATTGTCCTCTCTTCCTCCATTTCTTCATTCTTAGGCAAGCCTTTTCCCATGTGAAGGAAAAGATAACTACAAGCAGCACCAGGCTTACAGGATTTGTATTACTTGAAATCTGGAAAGAAGAAAGATAATTTCCAGTAAGCTGTCCTCGTGTTTGCTGGCTGTGCCTGCTGATCTCGCTGTGTTTCGTGTGTAAGGATGCTGGTGACCTAGGTGTGCCGAGACACTCCCGAATTGAAGAAAAAAATAAAAAACCTGAAAAGATTACCGGCGTAATTAAGGGCAGACTACAATAAAGGATAATTAAGACAGCCAAAAAAAAGAAAGAAAGAAAAAGAAAGATCATTTCCCCTCATTCTCTTTAATAATCCCCCCAAAGAGCTCTGATCTACGCTGCTTGGGGCATGTGCCTAAAGTGGGCTGAGCACTTCGCATAAAGCCATAAAATCATGTGCCTAGTCTTGGATTCAGGAAGTGTGGTAATGAAATTGATAGCCCCATCACAATCACAGTATGAGGGAGAGGAAACAGGACAGAAAACATAAAAGAAATAAAACCAGATGTTTGTCGCGATGCGGTGAATATCTAGTTACTCTGTAGAGGTGATGTCACTGTACTGAGGCTGCTGGTCACAGTTGCTCCAGGATCCCTTATATATCGACTTCTGGTGTGGATGCAGTGATTTATACTCAGGATTCTCCTATTTTATTCCCGGGTACCATTAAAAAGAAAAGAAGCAAAATTAAGAACAAATGCACAAATTCCATTTTTAACAACACTTGGAGTCACAAAATGTCTAAAGGTCGCCAAAATTGGTAGACTTCATGCAAAAGCTTCATGGAAGGAAGTGGAGAGGTGGAGCGTCAGAACACGGTGGTGGCAGATTTTTGAACGCATAACCAAAACACGCTTCATGGAGGGGAGAATAACTCTTGAGCCTTGAAATGTTTGTCTATATCTTCAAAAAGGAGTGCAGAAGCAGGAGTGAGCTAGTGGAAGGCAGAAGCCACCATCCTTCACCCTAACCAAATAGAATGATTAAGTCAGAGACAGAGAAGAGAAGGCTTTAGAAAAAGAATCATACAGAAGCCATATCTGCGGGAAGCAGCCCAGGTCTGTGGTAGCTGAGGATGAGGCAGGGTCTGTGGTACCAAGAAATCAAATACAGAAACAAGAAACAGCTAGTCTAGAGCCCTATCTTGTCCCACCCAACTTACAGGAAACTCTTACTGGAACAGGGCCACAAACTCTCATTTTATACAATAATAAACCAGAAGAGGGAATTAGCACACATCTATGCAGAGAAGCCACGAGAATAAAGAAGTAAACAAGCAGCAACATCTATTAACACAACCACTTACCAAATTAAAAAAAAAAAAATGTTGACATGGAACAGACTAAATTGTAAAAAAATATTTTGCTATACAAAATTTTTTTAAAAAGTAAATGTAGCAGTGACCTCTGTAAATGAAGGCCACGAAATAGAAGAGCAAGAACTTTGGGAAGAGATGGAGAGACAACAGCAGTAGCTAAACGAGCATCACTCAGTAAGGAAGTAGGAAAAATAAAAGCATCAAAAAATGAAGAAGGAATTAGAAGGAGCTCAAAAGTAAATAAACGTTGGGGGAAAACAGTAATGGACACAGATGAAAGAAATGACAAAAGTAAACAAACTTCAATTAAAATAGTTAAAAAGAATTAGAGAGAAAAATGTTGGTATTAGAAAATAGGAAAAGGAGACACACCAAATGCCTAATTGGAGTCTATGAAAGAGGTAAAATGGAATAGGGCAAATGTTTAAAGATACAATTCATGAAAACATTTCTAAAATAAAAATCACTTGAGTCTAAATATAAAGTCATATGTTATGAATATTCAATACCTAAACATTTTTAGTAAAGTTACTGGACTTAAAAAATAAAGAATCCTTTGGGCAGCTAGGAAAAGACATCATTTATATGGGAGAAAAAAAACATCCTCTGATCACAATACAGTGAAACTAGAAATTAACAAAAGCAACAACAAAATGCCTCCACTTCCTGGAAAGTAGAAAGTTCTTAACAACAACTTGCTCAAAGAGAAAATTTAATCTGAAATTATGAAACATCTAAAAAATGATGATAATTAAAGCACTCCATATTAGAACTTATAAGGTACAGCTAACAGTGTTCAGATAAAATATTATAGTCTTAAATATTTTATCAATAAACAGAAGATTAAAAACAATTATGCATATGTATTAAAAGGTAAGAAAAGGAATAACAAATAATAGTAGAAAGGAATTAATAAACATGGCATCAATTAGAAAATAAATAAACCAACAAATAAATAAATGAAACCCATAAATTAATTCAAAAACTGTTTTTATTTAAAGCACTCAACCTAATTTTTAAAAAGTTCAGAAATGAAAGAAATTAATAGAATTATAGGAGAGTATTTTTGCCCAATTCTATACCAATAAATTAAAAAATTCATATGAAAAGAGCATTTTTATTGGAAAATATAGTTTACCAAAACTGACTCCAGAAGAAATAGAAAATCACATTACATAGAAGAAATAGAGAAAAGTGTCAAAGAACTTCCTCTCCAAAAAGCATCAGGTGAAAACAGGTTAACAGAGAGTTTCCACCAAACTTCTGAAAGATAATGTTATTTAATCAGTTTCAGAGTACAGATAAAGAAGGAAAGCGTCCAAGTCTTTTCCAGAAAACATAGATACCATGATACCAAAGCCTAATAAGGATTGTCCCCATACTAGTTTTTGTACTACATAATAATTTGCCACAAATTTAGCACTCTAAAACAACACACATTTATTATCTCATATTTTCCCTAGGTCAGGAGTCCAGGCTTGACTTAGCTGGGTTCTCTGCCATAAACATATCAGCTGGGCTGCATTCTCATCTGGATGCCTGATTAGGGAAAAATCTGTTTCCAAGCTCACTTAGGTTATTGGCAGAATTCATTTCTTTGTGGCTATAGAATTCATGGTAGTTTGCTTTTCCAAAGCCACCAATGGTGAGAGAGATTCTAGAGAAAGTTTGTTAGCAAGATGGAGATTTATATAATGTAATGTAAACATGGGATTTATATCCCATCACCTTTGCCATATTCTGTTGGTTAGAAGTAAGTCATGGATCCAGCCCACACTCAAGGTAAGTCAATCATTCAAGGGCTTAAACACCAGAAGGTCACCTTAAAGTCTGTCTGCCACACTCCCTGGCAGAAAACTATATGGACCCCTCATTTATGAATATCAATATGAAACTTTTGAATAAAATATTAGCAAAAAGCATAAAGCAACATCCTAAAAGAAGAGAAAGCTATAATCTAGTGGAGACAACTCCAGAAATGCAAGGATGTTTCAATAATGTAAATCTATTATTATAATCCATTGTATTCATAGGTCTAAAAGGAAAAATATGGTCATATCCATAGATGCTGAAAAGGCATTTAACACAATTCAATATCCATTCTTATTTAAAAAAAGCAAATAAGTACTTAATTAACACAACTAAATTGCTCCTTAACATAATAAAATATATCTTATTTCAATAGCCAGCTAGATGATTCCCTCTAAATTAGGAACAAGAAAGATACTCAGTATCACTACAATTATTTAAAATTGTATTGAAGGTGCCAGCCAATGCAGTTAAAATACAGAAGGAAACCAGAGACATAAAAATTGGAAAAGAAAGAGTAAAATTATTACCTTCCGTAAATGATATAAATACATACCTGGAACAAGTGGGAGAGTTGATTGAAAGCTATTGCAAACAACAATAGAATCCAGTTAGAAAGCAGAGTAGAAAACAAATATAAACCAAGACCCAGCTCAGTTCCTACATAAGTAAGATGAATATGGCTCCTTTCTCTCATTCTTGTGCTGTGAGACTCAAGCTCCCAGTGTTCCACTCTCTCCAGGCACCAGCCTCTCAATCTTACCCAAGGCCACACTGTTTATGACACCGAGGCCTGCCGTTCAGTTCCCCCAGAAAGACAGACGTCTCTGATTATACTCAGCACACTCTCTGTTGCCATTACTCTGCATGCCCTTAGCATTTATGGAAGCAGTTTGTCTTGTCCTAATTTGTGTTTCCTTATATTGCTTACTAAGTGTTAAGAAGTTTATGTTTTGTTTGCCCAAATAAAGATTTTGAGAATCTTGTCTTTTCTATCCCCCCCATAGTGCCTAGCTATAGTAGTCCATAGCCAAGTATTCAATAAATGCTTCTTTTAATTTTTTAATCAATTTTCAATATAGGGAACATATTTCCATGGTTCAGACATCAAAAAAAGATATAACGGCATATAGTGAAAAGTCTTTCTCCCATCCTATTCCCTATCTTCTCAGGTCCCATCACTCCCCAGATAACCTCTATTGTTATTTTCTTGTTTATCCTTCCAGAAGAGTTTTACACCTGTGTAAGCCAATACAGTTATATCTTCTCTTTTTTCTTATCCTTTTTATATAAATGAAAACATAATGTATCCATTTCTCTAAACCTTGTTTTATACCTTAATATATTTCAGATATCTTTCCATTTACATATAAAGGGCTTCTTCAATTTTTAAATTGCACATTTCATTGTAAGTATAGACTATCATTTATTTAACCAGTACACTATTAATAGACATTCGTGTTGATTCCAATCTTTTGCTATTACAAATAGTGCCTCCCAATTGGCATATTAGATAGATATAAATAGATTTGCATTAAAATTATTGATAGATCAATAGATTCATTTGCAATGAAATTATGTATTGTTGGCCCCGAACCACCCTGAATCTCTAAGGTAAGTTTTCATATTAATGTTCTAATTCAGAATGTGTCTGGAGAAAGTCTAACTAAAGGCCATCTCCCCAGCCCTGCCCTGCTTGAGCTGTGATTGTAACAGGAAGTCAGTCATTTCCAACAAGGACAGGAGTCACTCAAGGGAAAGACTAGTCTACCCTTAATTCAGGACTGTGAAAATAGATCAGGTGTCTGATTTCATCTCTTCCTATGAAACTTCTTCAGTGAGGATGATGTTTCTGGACATCTAGACAGATGACTGGTGTGCATCGAGGGAGTCAAAATAACTACAGCTGTGGACCGTGTATCACCACATTGGTTACAACTTGGCCTTTCAAACCAGACTAATTTCACCTGTGACTTTGGGCAACTTAGTAACTTATTTGCATCTGAGTGCATCTGTAAAATGTGGATGAAACAGTTCCTCCCCAGTGTGATAGTAACTCTATATAAGCATTAGTTGTTTCCTTATTACTCTTTTTAGTAAACATTGGCAAACATGTACTCATCATTCATAATAAAAGCAAAATGCTTACATTCCGCCTTCAGCCCCACAGAAGACACAGTTGAGGCAGAGATGCTCAGAGTCTGCTCACATCGATGCCTAGAGCTGTCACACTTGATTAGGCCCTAAGAACAATTTCGCCAAGCTCACGGATAAGAAAGTCACATTTGCACCAGTGGTTTTGCACAGCCTCCATTTCTGTAGCAGGCACGTAAAGGAGGCTTGCATTTAAGAATTGCCCTAGACTCCTGATTGTTATATTCACACAGCGATCTGCACCTAGGCTTGCTCCACTGTAATCCTCCCGAGATAATGAACCTAGGCTGTGGTAGTACTTCTGCACAGTGAGCGATAAGGCGACAGTCACCAAGAAATATTAAAATTCAATTGAAGGTATGGTTTAAAATAATAACAACCAGAGAATTCAGGAAAGTTAAAAAAACAAAAATCCCTCATTTTATTGAGCAGGGTCCATCGCAGCCCCTCCCATCACCCAATCACCAATAACTTCGAGTCTACGATGTGACTGACCTTTCCCTGGGAAAGGAGTCTGGAGCTAAAATTAGAGACGTGACTGAGGCCGCTGTTGCTGGTAATGGTCAGGATGACATGTTAATATCGATTTAGTTCATTGTCTGGTTACTGCCCATCAGTTTAATGGCAGATAGATGACACCTGTGCTGAAGCTCATGCCTTTTATACTTATTTATTTGTTCTCCTCAGAACGTCTTAGGAAATAAATCAATCTTAACCCCCAAATTAAGCACAATTTCTCAAGCACAAAGGTGATATGCTAACTTCCCTAATATGACACTTTTAAAACAAAAAAAGAGAGTTTAACGACTATGAATGAAAGGCTGAATATAGCTCTAATACATAGGATTCTAACACACAGTTTTCCATTTCTCATTCCCACAATAAAACTTGTGTAAAGAAAACAAAAATGCCTCGCTTGTGTCGGATTGTCTGCTGACACCTTGGAACCACTTCCACACCCGTGTTCTCTCCTCCAACAGGAGCTGAAGGCCTGAAAACCACATTTCCCGCTGTCCTTGCCACCAGGTTCCAGTGGAAGTTCTGGGACTGCGAGTCCTCTGTGTGAGATTTGCAGGTGGAAGGAAGGAGGGGCCATCATTGCTCCCACAGTGGCGGGAAGGCATGCGGGCTTCAGCAGAGGGCCAGAAGACAGATGTGGTGATTTCGCCAGCATTTCCTGGAAACCACCAATGTCAGGGTACAGGTAAAGAGGTCATCAGTAGGTCATCTCCCTGAGATTCCTGCCCTTCCTGATTTCCAGAACATTAGCATTTCCAGAACAGTGCCCTGACCTTGGCACAATCCGCTCTTCCAATGGTGCATAAGTCTCTGATCCCCTGTATTATATCCCTTCCCGCTTGAACATCCTAGAGCAGTTTCTGTTTCCCTCTCTAAATCCTCATTGACACAGCAGCTGATACCCAAAGTAAAAGCCCATGGAATCTCTTCCTGACTGTGGACTGCAGCAGACGGTCCTTGGCTCTTCTTGGGCACCACTTTTCTGTCAGATGTGGCCTTGGACCCGAGAGCTGTCAATGGAATGGAAGCGTCAACCAGGTGTGCCCCTCCACCTGGCCCTTACAAACCTCCCAAAGGTGGCTCCCCTTTCTTTCCCCGAAGACCAGGAGAATGGAGCCAGATCCTGGAAGAGGGCAGAGCCCATGATGGAGAGAATGCACGTTCCCGATCAACTCTGCAGTAGAGTCTCTCTATTCTGCCTCCCTCCCCATGGAAGCCTCACGGAGCGGGAAAGGTAACATTGAATTGTGGGAAGCCACTGAAATGTTGGGATTGTAACAGCAGTTAGCCCTCTCCAATTAGTGCATGGTCTTTGAAAGTAGCAACTATAATCTACAATTTCTGTGTTTCCCATGGAGCCAAACATACTTCTATGGAGAGACTAGACAATCCATAAGTGCTTGCTTTATGAATGAAGGAAAAAGGAGATGATGATAAATATATTTAAATAAGGGTAATTCAATAATAGGATCATCACTGGCAGAGGTTAGCTCTAATATATAGTAGCGGTTGTTATGTCACGTGTGTTTGAATAAGAAAAATGTACGAGCACTCCAGACTGCTAGATGGATGGCTGAGAGCAGAAGTTAGTTAATAGAACATAGAGGCTACAAGCATGGCTGCTGGGTTCTAACCTGCTCTGCCACTTACTAGCTGGTTATCTTGAAAATATACTTAAACTGTCAGGGTTTCAGTTTCCTCGTCCATCCATTTCATCTGGAGACGATAATCCTAGTGTAACTGTCGTATCGGGTTGCTGTGTGGGTTCATGATGGCACACTTGTAGGGTACTGTGGAGAGTGCCTGGCAACTGTATTGCATTTGTTAGTATTGAATATAAAAATATTGAAGGGTATCCTAGCCTTTCTTCCTTTGGCAATGAAGCCACCTTTGATTCTTTTCTTCCATCCTCCTTCCTCCTATGTTGATTTGCTTTGCTGCCATAGATTCCTTTTGAAGAGAATTTACAGAAAAATTGGGTTTTTTCCTCAGCCTTACAGTTTCCAGATTTATTCTGGTTTGCAAAACTCCTTGATTTGATTCCTTATTGGTTTATCATCGCAGACTTATCATTCTTGCATTCTCACTACATTAACGTCCCAGTTACAGTAAATGTCTCTTTTCTTCCTCAACAGCTTTAAAACTTACTAAGTCAGGTTATATTTTTGTAGCATGATTTTTAAGGACCTTCTGGAAATATTTAAGAAAATTTGAGTTTTATAGCTCAGTACCCAAGTCCTGTGCCACAGAGCCTTCTATTCATTTGTATTTTGTTACGTGATGCACTGCTTCTCTCCTGCTTGTTATTACTTTCTCTCCATTACAGGTTGTGACATTCAGTGTCTATAACCTGTATGCCCACTGCCACCTTGTTCATCAAACCCCTAGTCTTCTGTCCCCTAAGCAATTCTGGGTGCCCAAACTAATGACTTCTGATGTCATTTTGGCTTCTCTGTGCTCTTCCTTCCACACGTTCACACCGCCACACATATAGCTGTGATTTCCTTTCTCCGGTCACACCTCTTTTCTTGCTAAAATCAGCCATGTGTCTTCAGTAAAGCTTTCATATTCCCTCCAAAAGAACTTTCTGTGGTGTTTAGTCTTTTGTCACAACAACAGGCAGCACTCATGAAATACTGTTTTTAATTTGTAGTGCAGAGCTCAAATGCATGTGTTCCTCTCTGAAGTAGAGTTAATGAACAGGTCTACTACTCAATATCATGACAACCTTCAACTAAATATCGCCTCTCCCTCCACCCCCACCCACCCAGTAGTCATATAAACTCCCAGAAGCCAGTGGGGTGAAGGGAGAACCTGCAAGATGATGGCGTGCCTTTGACACCAGTTTACTTCCACCCTTCTTGTCTTTCAAATAGAGTGACAGACAGATAAGACCCTCAAGCCAAACGTTGTGGTCTTCTTCTTTGATTGGGAAGAATCTTTGGTTGAATTTTGTCATTGTTTATCCTGAATTCAAAAGAGGAAGAGAAAAATAGCTCATGAGGAGACCGGTATTCAGGCAGAAATACAAGGTGGACCCTGTACAAGCTACCAATGCTTTCTAAAAAATTGTTTATTAAAACAGCATTTGTTAAATATGCCAGTGCCTTACACCAGCTTGGTGCTGCCTTCAAGGGTCCTAGTGTCTGGTAGTAGAGGGAGCTGGCTCACCAAGAAGAGTAGCGGGTGGGGTATGGATAAACCCACAGGGACACCGTGGAAGGCTTTTTTGGGCTATCCTTTTTGGGGTTCGTTAAGGCTGCCTTAAATGGAACAAACTAGGCCCCAAACAAGAACCACTGTGTGGACAACTCTGACCTCCGAACCATTTCAACCTCATGGCAGTTTGCTTTCAAACCTTTCCTTGCCATTTCCTTGGCAGAGCCCCTTCGCCCTCTGTCTCATCAGTCCCTGATGCTCCCTCAGCCTCCTGGCATCCCGCTTGGCTCACCCTGTCCTGACTGGTCTTCAAGGCCACAGGCTCTAAGTCTTTCTGCCCTCACTCACTCCCCCTCATTCCACACATCGCGCTTTTCTTATCCTCTCAGTTTACTCGATTATTGGTTCCTTGAGAGAAGGGACTAGATCTAATTTATATTATCCTCCCGGCATATAGAACAGAGATATCACCCAGGGATACGGCACATTACGAAGGTTCAATATGTACGTGTAGGAAGGGTGAATAGCGACCCTGTCCCCCAAGATCTTACTGGCTGACAGGCTGACTGATCAGGTGTTTGTGGGTAAAAACGCAACAATGCTTTAGCCTTCTTAGAAAATATTTACATACTTTTATTTCGAAAGTAAATGTGCTCATTTTGAAAATCTTGGCAAAGCAAAATTATGTGCAGTAGAAGTCCTCTTTTCTTTTCCCTCTCTAGCACGTTGTCCAGAGAGATCCATTATTGGTGTGTGTCCTTACGAAGAGGTTCTGTGCATAGACAATCACACAAGCACATTTATAATGTACGAGTTGCTTTATAGTAAAGATGTGTATGTATATATCTTTACTTTAACAACCGTGAAAACATGCATGATGGTCTTGCCCGAGTTCTTCAAGAGTGAATACTAAAGTTGGTGTTTCCTTATGACTCAGGCTTATCTACATGAACACCTATCACCGTACACCAACCATTTAGCGCCTGTAGCTTCCTGAAATCCTGTGAGGCCCTCCCGCGCTGCTGAGCCGCTCAAGTTCTTCTTCTCATAGTGACAGAGAGCACTGTATTTGTCCTATGCCTGGTTTTAGCATGCCTCCGACTCCTGCTTGCTTAGCAGTCAGCTCTTGCTTTTTGCTGCTATCAGTCTGCTTGTTTCTTTCTTCCTCATTTGCCACCTCTAATTTATTACCTGTTTGTATATTCAATTTCCGGGCTTGCCAGCGACGTGCATACAGTGAGGGGGAAGAAGTTCTGAGAGGGCCCCGGAGGGTCTTCTGGAGATGCGTGTGCCTTTGGTCCTGGGCTCTGTGATGTGAGAGTTACCTGCAGAAGAGCTCCATGACAGGCTGCTGACAGGTGAGACCAGCCAGCTCAGCCCAGACAGTGTCTTCCTAAGCGTCCGGAGCGCAGGGCTAGGTTCCAAACTGGGGAGTGTCCCTGGTTGGCAGAGACTCAAAGAATTCAACTCTGACCTAAAAAAAACTTACAACAACAACAACAAAAATAAACTTTTTGCCTAACAGCGGCAGGGTTGCTTAAATGTTGAAGTCATGTGAATTGTGAAAGTAACTGAGAACCAGGGGCTTCAACACGCGGAGGTATAAAAGCAAAAGAAAATAAGTGGGGGCAGGGGAGACAGCCTGTCAGTAGCTTGGAGCTGCCTCATTTTTTTAAATGGAAAAATTGTTACAAATGGGTTCTTCAGCATATGTTATTAATTTCATTATCCTGGCTTCTTGCCAGCCAAGCATCAAGGCCGGGTTTTTGTGATTTCAGTTGCAACTAGTAAAACTCATGTGGGCATTAACAGAAACAGACAAGAGAACTTTTTTTTTTCAAATCAACTCCAAGTGACTATCTGAAAGGTTTTTATTCCATAAAACTAGTTGTAGCATTTGTTTTTGTTGATGAGAAGAATTATGCTTTCCTAAAACATAGTATTCCCAGACTATACCAACTTTATTTGAAGGATTTTGAATGAATTACTTGTACTTACAGGTAAAAAATATTTAAATTATGTTTTAAAACGTATACAATTTTATGAATGTTCACATAATTTTTACTTTTTATTTTTTACTGCACTACACAGTTTTTTGATATTAATGAAGACAATGAAAAGAAAAATTCTTTTCTTCTAGGTGAAGAATTATGATAAAGCTCTACAAATGGAATAGCAAACTCAGTGTTAAACTTTCACCATGAAGGGTTCTTTATTACATCTTTAGAGATAGTATAATTCTATTATGGAAAGTCATCATTCAAGTCACAAAAAATACTCAGGAGTGGGCATCTTCCCTCGCCTTTAAGATGACATTTATTGAACGCCAGTCATAAGCCCGGCACTTCAGTAACACCATTTGCTGTTCATCCAGCATGCATTATGTACCAGGCAGTGTGTTAAGCATTTTATATGTTAGTCTTTTGTAAGAAATCCCTACAAACCTTTGATCCAGATATTTCCATCCCCAATTACAAATGAGAAACTAAAATCAGAAAGAGTAAGTATGTCTTGCCCAAGGTCATATTGCTAATAAATGTGAATGGGGAATTCACATCCATGGGGGCATCCAACTCTAAAAGCCAGGATGACCAACTGTCCCCGTTTGCCTGGGACTGAGGGGTTGCACGAGATGAGGGATTTGGGGTCCTAAAACCAGAAAATTCCTAGGTGACCCGAGATGAGTTGGTCACCGTATAGAACCTGTCATTTTACCTGCTGTACCAGCCCCTTATCTTGCTCTGCCCTGCCGCTCGTGCTCTCTTACTCCAAAGCCCATCAATTGCCTGAATTTTGCATTCTTTCTTTCTTTTGATCCTGAGCAATAATCCTCAAACTACTTTATATTTTTAATTTAAAAAATCCTCCTAAAAGCACAGGACATTTGAAATTGATATATACATTTTACAAATGCATTCACTCATTTATTCAGCAATCATTTATTGAATGCCCTTCATGTAGCAGACACAGGTGTTACAATGGTAAACAAGGCAAAGTTATTGTTGGGGAGCTTACCTTGACCTGAGTGGGGCAGATAAGAAACAAATAAGTATAGCTTTCATCTCCTGGTGATGGAGTATTGTGAAGCAGGGCAAGGAAAACAGAAAGAGATGGGTCCTGTTTTGTTATTGCACATTGTTGTCAGGGAAGGTGTAAGCAGTGTGGAGGCAGCAGGGAGATTGGAGTGAAGGTCTTGGGGCTGGAGTTGAGCAAGTGAAGGGAGTGTTAGATCACAGAGGGCCTCAGAGGCTGGGCCAAGGAAATTGTTGGGGAGGTAGTTGTATGAATATAAAGTCTCTCTTTTTTTCTCTCTCTCTCTTTCTCTTACTCTGTCCATAAAGCATACAAGCAGATGGCACAATTTGGAAAATGCTTCCCTGAAATCTCCTACTTGGCCATTTGGCCCTGGCAGCCAGGATCAAGTTAGGAGTTAGGCCGGGGTGCGTAGAAAGAACTACAGGGTGATGAAAAAGGATTATGCCTGAAGTCTCATGTTCCTGATTTTTATCATGATTCACAATGTATGGCCTGGGATTGATGAAACTCAATCATACCAGCTGAAGATTTCTTGAGCTACTAAATCAAATTAGACATCTATTGGTCGTCAGCAATTTCTCTCGGGTTTTTTGGGTCCTATGGTCTCAGCTGAGTGAACATAACAATAATAATGACAATTAACCACACGGACGCTTTGCATTTGAATAGAGATTTATAGTTCTCAATGCCTTTTTCTTAGCATCGCCATTTATTCCTCGAGAAGCCCAGTGGGGTCAGCAGGGAGTGTGTTAACGCCATTTATACATGATGAGATTGAGGTTCACAAAGTGAAAGTCAGGTGATTGGTTGAAGTCCTATTTGTAGGAGATAATGGAAACAGGACTTAGTTCTTAGCTCAGGGGTTCCATGTAGGGTCTGCATGTCATTTGGAAGTGATGGCACTATTGAAAAGTGTACACTAAGGGAAAGTGTCACATCTATAAGCACCTGTCTCCTTTGCAACGTCAAGCACCATTTCACTGCAAAGCCAAAGTGCCCCAACCCATTCTTCTGTGTCAGGTTGAGCTCTGTGCTCATCCTGGAAACCCTCTTAGTTGTCTGAACCTCGAGAGGGTGAGTCAGGGTTCTTAATCTCCTCGTGTCTGGCTCCTTCCTTCTGATCACCTTCAGATCCCCATCACCCTTTCTCCCAGAGCAGCTATTTAGTTTATGTGAAAGAACATCTATCAGTCCTTTCTTTCTCCCTCCCCTACGTAGGAAAAGTTAAAACATTAAATATTTCAAACACAGTGGTCTCGATTTAGGAAAGTGTATTACTCTCTGCCTTCCCCCAGTATCTGCCTCTTTATCTACATGCTCAAATCTCACTTATCCTTAAAATATCTAATATTTCTTCAAATTACTTCCCAATCTTTCTGATTTTCACACCCAAGTTTCTTTTAAAATTTTTATTCTCTATCTTCTCTCTTCCTCACCCTGTTCTCCCTTTAATTAATTATTAAATATTGTTATTTTTGCTGATCCAATAGCCTTCCTCCTCTCCCTGCTTTGAGACTATCCGAGTTTCAGCCCCCCTTATCTCTTGCAAAGATCTCAGCCTCTCACCGGTGCGTCCGTCAGCATTTCTTCCTAATCTAATCTGTCCTCACATTGCTGCAGAAGGATCTTCCCAGCCCAAACTGATCATGACAGTCTCCAATGCAAAGAAACCTCTGTTGACTTCCAATGACCTGCAATGTGTAATCCAAATTCCTTGGCTTGGCACACAAGACCCATCGCAAGCTGATCCAAACCTCCTTTTCAAGCTTTATTTCCTGCCTCAATCCTTCTTCCTCTTTTCATGGCTCCATGCAGGTGCAAATGCTATTCCCTCTGCCTGGCAGATGCTCATTCATCCTCTAACGCCCAGCTCAGGGGTCACCTTCTCCCGTACCCCTGTGTGAGTCCAAAGTATTTTGATTATACCCTGTCAGCAGTTCTTGCCATATGGCAATGGCGTTTTTCTCTTTATGTGTTCTTCTCTCTGACTCTGCTGTGTTTGGCTCACTGCCTGGCACCTAATAGTTTCTTCATAAACTTTTCAGTAAATACTGATATGAATAAAAAAATGCATGAATGGAGTGAGCGAGTTGGGTAACTTTATTACATAAATATCATCACATATGCCCTTTTTCACAAGGGAAAAGAAAGTTCAACTTTGCAGTAAATAAGTAACTTACATGGAAGTGTGTGTGTGTGTGTGTGTGTGTGTCTGTAAACACATTTGCCCTAGTAACTATTCCCTAAGGGTATTTCAACTACTGTAGTTTTAACAGCTGTCATATATGTACATATTGCAATAAATTCAAGGTTGCAGTTTTATGGCATGGAAGTGAAAATGAAAAATTCCAGTGAAACACTAGACTAAAGCAGTATCATAGAGGCTAAACCTTACAGATCATATCACAAGATGTAAAACTGTATGAAGCAGTGACCTTTTTTTGACCTCTGACAAAAATGCACCATTAAGGGACTAATAACACATAGTTTTTATAATTAAAAGATAGAAATATATCACGAACTGGATTTTAGTTAATTCTCTATTAAATTAGGATCAATAAAACTAAATATCTGCTAATATGTGAAGTTTTATTCCCCCCATTCTTCCATATTTTCTAATTTGTCTATTACAAGTATGTATTATTTTAATAATAGGCAAACAAAATATTAAATAGCAAAACTGCAGGCTCTTTAGGTCAAAGAAAAGTTAAGTTAATCAATGGCTGGATATAATTTTTAGCTGCTTATATTAGATATTTTAATTTTATCATTAATAAATCTAATCCTTTTACATTCCTTTAAAATAAGACTGTTTCTCCTAATTTTAAAAACTAGGCTTTATTTTTAGAGCAGTTTTAGGTTCACAGCAAAACTAAGAGGAAGGTACAGAGATGTCCATATACTCCCTGCCCCCACACATGCACAGCCTCCCCAACTATCAACATCCCCCACCAGAGTGGCGCATTTGTTACAACCGATGAACCTACATGGACACGTTATCACCCAAAGTCCATAATTTACATTAGGGTTCACTCTTGGTGTTGCACATTCCATGGTTTTGGACAAATGTATCCATAATTATAGTATCATACAAAATAGTTTCACTGCCCTAAAAATCCTCTATGCTCCTCCTGTTCATCCCTGTCTCCCCCCTAATTCCTGAAAACCACTGATCTTTTTACTGTCTCCATGGTTTTGCCTTTTCCAGAATGTCATGTAGCTGGAATTATACAGTATGTAGCCTTTTCAGATGGGCTTCTTTCACTTAGTCATATGCGTTTAAGGTCCTTCCATATCTTTTCATGGCTTGATAGCACATTTCTTTTTAGCTTTGAATAATATTCCATTGTCTGGATGGACCACGATTTATTTATTCATTCATCCACTGAAGGACATCTTGGCTGCTTCCAACATTTTGGCAATTATGAATAAAGCTGCTGTAAACATCCATATGCAGGGTTTTTTTTTGTGTGTGGACATAAGTTTTCAGCTCATTTGGGTAAATACCAAGGAGTGAAATTATTGGATAATATGGTAACAGTATGTTTAGTTTTGCAAGAAACTGCCAAACTGTCTTCCAAAGTGGCTGTAGTTTGCTCCTAATTTTAGGAGCAAACAAAAAGAATAATTTGTTTGTTGTAGTGAAGTTCTTAAGGACAAAATAAAACTAAAGAATATTTAAGTTACCCAGAATTACACTAGCATAACAAACCACGGTTAATATGACTTCTTACCTCCATGTCTCTCTCACTCAGTCAACTCAGTACAGACATTTTGTGTCCTTCTTTTATCTTAATCTGTAAATCTCTGTCTGAAATTCTGATTATCTCCTTAGGAAAATTAGCATCTGTGCATGGAGATGATTCCCAGATTTATAAACCAGCCCTGAGTTGCAAACTCACGTACAAAACTTCCCCCAACAACTTGAGGCATTTCAAAGTCTTAGCGGGCATCTCCAAGTCAGTGGGGCCAGAACAACAACTAACTCCACTTCCCCTTCACATTCTCCTGCTGAACACTCCCTCCCAAGTGTTCCCATCTCATAAAATGACCCCCAAGTGGGCCTCGTTGCTTAGATCAATAACCCAAGGGTCAGTCTGATTTTCTCTGCTTGCACTTCCCTAGGTCCAAGTCCTGTCAGCACCCCTCTAAAACATGTCCTGCAAAACGGTCCATCCCCTCTCCCTGTGCCTGCCGAAGCTCTGGGCTGAGCCCCAGCACCTCTTCTCTAGATTGCTTCTACCTCCTTCTTATGAATTTTCTACGAACATGCTCCACAGTACAAGTCCTTTTGACTCATAATGATTTGAAAATATCAATCTTCACACTTAGACTGAGATCTAAATTTTTTAACATGACATCTAAGGCTGGTGCCTACCCCTTTATCTCTTTCCATTTTTCAGTACTATGCTGGCAAACGTTTAAAAAGTGGGAGTAATAAAAGCCCTGGTTGGTAGCATTTGCTGATTTCTCTGCTGATTTCAAGCTATGAGCATGGAGTTGCCTTCAGCTCTTGGGATGCAGCCTGAGTAGGCTCCAGCACACAGCGGGGACCCCAGCACACAGGTCTTCTTTTTGTGCCTGAACACCTCACACTCTTTCCCACTTTAGAGCCTTTGCATCTGTTCCACCAGGACCACACGCAGCTGGTTACATCGTGTCATTAACTTGTCAGCCGAAATATTACCTATGATGACTAATTTGTTGTGTCAACTTGGCTGCATTATAGTGCCCAGGTGTTTGGCGAAACACCCATCTAGATGTTTCTGTGAAGATATTTTTTAGATGTGATCAACATTTAAATCAATAGACCTTGAGAAAAGCAGATTAAATTCCATAATATTGGTGGGCCTCATCTAATTAGTTGATGGTCTTAAGAGAAAGGACTGAGGTCCCTGGAAGAGGAAGGAATTCTGCCTCCAGACTGCCTTTGGACTCAAGACTGCAACATGAACTCTTCCCTGGGTTTTCAGCCTGCCAAGCTGCCCTGCAGATTTCAGACCTACTGGCCTCACAATTACATCAGCCAATTCCTTAAAAACTCTGTGTGTGTGTGTGTGTGTGTATTGACTATATACATATATTCAATCCTATTGGTTCTCTTTCTCTGGAGAACTCTGGCTAATATATGACCTCTTCAATGAGAATTTCCCTGACAAGCCCCTGGTCATTCTCTAACATTTTACTCCAGTTTATTTTCTTCATTTTATGTATCACTTCTTATAATATCTTGTTTATTTATCTATTTATGTACATGCTTATTGTCTGTTCTCTCCCTGGCCCCTCTGAGATGTAAGTCCCGTGAGAGCAGGTACCTGGCCTGCTTTGTTAATTGCTCTATCGCCACCTCCTAGAAAAATGTCTGGAACGAAATAGGCACTTAAAAATATGTTTGCTCAGTGAGTCATTCTTAGACGTGTAATTTGGGGTCAAAGAAGACATTTTTTAAGAATTTAAAAGTCTTAATACTTTCAATGCCTTGTAGGAAGGTCGTGTCAACTAACCCTCCTATCAGCATCAGAGTGACTCTCAGCATCCCTTCGTTCACATCATATATTGTGATTTTGGAAAAGCTCCCCTAATGCGACCAACCCCTCAACCATCCCCTATTGCTTACAAGTCCATCACTGAAAATACGATCTTTGGGTGAGACAACAACACACACACGTGGCCCATGGAACGGTACAAAACACCTCTCTACTTTTCCTCCAAATGACCAATCGTGCCCACTGGGGCTATTGCAGATGGACGTCAGGGAGTTCTCCCCCTTCCACTATCTCGGTTTTATTTTCTTCTCTCCATGCTAGTCTGGGGGTCAGGAAGAGATCTCCTGCACAGAGTCACCATCCTGTTAAAAAAGGATGTGATCCAGAACAACGGTCCCTTGAGGCGCAGCCTCACAGTGAAACATCCACATGGATAAACCTGCTCCTATGACATCGCTCTTGTGCTCTTCTCTTTCTTCTACTTGTCCCATCCTTCTTCATTCCTAGACTGGGGGATCAGAAGGAAGCTTGGGCAAGGACGCCCCACTAGTAAGGGATGGGCTGGGGGCTGGGGTAGGGAATGTGTGAAATCCCATTGTTCCTCCCCTTCCCCACCCCACTTCTGAGGGTCCAAGTGCTGTCTTATTTAAGTTGATATGTCCTTATTTGGTAGTGGGGGCAAACAGGTGTGTTATGTCTGTTAGTCACATATCTATTCCTTGTCAGTGAACTCTATTTACAAGCACATGGCCCATTTTCCTGTTGGAAGGCTTACTGATTGGCACGAGCTCTATTTAATGGCGTAACTCTTTGCCATTTTTCTGAAGATACTTTTCCATGTTTATTGTTGACTCCTTAATTTTGCTTATGATAGGTTTTGATACATTGCGGCATGGGTATTTTATGCACCCAAATATACTGATTTTTTCTTCTCCTTTAGTGATTATTTCCTCTTTTTCTAAAATCTAGGCTCAGATTACTATTTATATAAATTATTTCTTTTTCGTAGTTTTATTTTTTGACATTAATTGTTAACGTGTCTGAAACTGATTTGGTTGTAATATCAGGATCTGGTTTATGTAACCCACTGTCACAGCACCCTTCGTTAAATTTCTGTCTGCGCAATTTATTAGATTTTTAAATTTCAGTTTTATTAAATGATTTCATTTGGTTTGTTAGATTTTTGATTATCTTTTGCTTATTTTTATTTGTGGCGATTACTTTGCCATGTAGAAAATGCCTATTAAGGTTTGTTTCTAGATTTTGTTTTCTCTTTCTTTGATCTGCCTTTTGATTCTTGACCCTATAGTTATTATTATAGTTCTGAATTACGGTTGTAATAACCAGTAGATAAAGTCCCCCAGCATTCTACTTTTTCAAAAATTTCTTTGATTTCTCACTTTTTTGTTCTTCTGGATACTTATGAGTTCAAGAAAATCTCACTAGGCTTTCCACTATTATAATATCTCTATAACCTAATTTGAGAAAAATTGCCATCATTACAACATTAAGGTTCTTATCTGTCAACATACAAGATTATTATTCTTTACTAAAATTAAAAAATCATGGCGAAGAAGTTAGAAGACGAGGATGATTAGGTCAAGACTACAGAGGAAATTTTAGGTAAATGCCTGATTTCTGGATCCAGGGCCAAAATACCTATCTCCCCATCTTCCACCCCGACACAGGTGAACATTCTTATTCTTGCTGCACGCGTATTCTACATGATGAAAAAGATTTTATCTTCTTCCACTCTTAGTTCTATATGCTGTAGATTCAGCTTATGTAAATTTTTGACTTTGCACCTATAACTTAATATGCCTGGAAAATTCATTTTGACTTTCATTTGAAGGGCGAAGGAAACATCATATATCTTGTAATACAGGAGGGTGATTACCAAAGAGAAAAGAAAAATGATCAAATTAAGCTAATATCATAACACTCCTCTTTAAACAGAAGGGTAGGGCCGGCCCTGTGGCTTAGCAGTTAAGTGCACGCGCTCCGCTGCTGGCGGCCAGGGTTCGGATCCTGGGCGCGCACCGATGCCCCGCTTCTCCTGCCATGCTGAGGCCACGTCCCACATACAGCAACTAGAAGGATGTGCAGCTATGACATACAACTATCTGCTGGGGCTTTGGGGGGAAAAAATAAATAAATAAAATCTTTAAACAGAAGGGTAAACTAAAGCTAAAAGCATTCAGATGCAGGAGCCAATTCTCCTCCTGAGCCTGGATGGTTAAAGGTTGCGTGTTCCTCACAGAAGGCTTGCTTCACGAACGAAACCACAGTGCATCCATTCTCTTCGAGCTCTTGTTTCAGGATGTTGCTGCAAGAATTCCTTAGAGTGTTTCCTGTAACCTTGAGCAATCCCTCTGGGTGTCAGTCAGCTGTCACACACAACTATCTATAATCATACATTACAAAGCGAACACATTTTCTTTATCTCCAATTAGATCATAAAACAGCATCTTTTTAAAAAATATTTTTAGTGATTCTTTTCCCTAAAGTTTATAGTTATTGCTTTTATTTATAATTATTTATGGAACAACTACAGTTCTTAAATTAGGAGGAATTTTCAATGAATTTCCTCTCTGGCCATTCTGTCGAAGGGCTTCATAAATACTGATTGCTGGTTGATTATTTATAAAGGGCTGGACTGCGAGCTCTGAGTTTCCCACTGCGTTTTGTCTTTTTTACTGGATGTTTTGGAAATATTAAAGCAACAGAAGATAGAGCCTGAAAATCAGGAAAAATGTGGTATCTGATGAATATATGAGAGTTTTAAATCTTACTAGTCCCCAAATATGAATTTATTGTAACCAATTTCCTTTTCACTTAGGAAAAATTACTTCCTGGCCCCTGACAAAAGAATCAATGTTAGGAAATGCTTCACAGGGGCATAAATACTGGAATTGAAAAAAAAGTTCTTCAGGCCGGCCTTGTGGTGTGTTAGTTAAGTTTGCGTGCTCCACTTTGGCGGCCTGCGGTTCACAGGTTCAGACTCTGGGGAGAGGACCTATGCACCGCTTATCAAGCCATGCTGTGGCAGGCGTCCCACATATAAAGTAGAGGAATATGGGCACGGATGTTAGCCCAGGGCCAGTGTTCCTCAGCAAAAAAGAGGAGGACTGGCAACAGATGTTAGCTCAGAGCTAATCTTCCTCACCAAAGGAAAAAAAAAAATCTTTCTCAAGTGGGATTAATACTATGTTAATTCTTTGGATAATGACATTTCTTTTTTTTCCTCTCCTCTTGCAATAGTGCAATAATTTCAGCTCTTTCAATCTAAGAAATGATTGCATCTACTTGTTTGATCATGTTTTGCGATTATATCATATAATCTCTGTGCCTCCCTGTTGAGTACAGTATTAAGAATTATTAATTTTGAGAAAAGCCATTTATAGTATTGCTAATTTCCCTTTCAAATCTTAGAAGTAATTGCTATCAGCAAGGAATTCTGACATTGGCATATATGTACACTTATAACTCAATATTAAGAACTTCATCAAGCTCACACTGTATACCGAGTCTATGAATTGTGTGGTGAAGCCTCTATTGGCGACACAGGATCAAATTGAGATGGCCACAAGTGAAAATGAATCTGGGACAATCAAGTCACTTCTTGGGGGCAGCGTGTGATGGAATTCTGTCGTCATGCTCCGTGCTTTGCCTGGAAGGTTTTCCACAGTCTGGGCCCAAGAAAGGAAGTGGAGGGAACTTGTGTAAGAATCGATTAAAGCATTTGAAAAGGTGGCATTTAGAAAACACTCACATTCTACCTCTCTCATTGCCAGGGCTTTAGGGCATCCTTAGAAACAGTCAACTTGACCTCAAATATTTAAACAATAGAAAGTAGGAAAACAGTGCTGAAAAAATAGTTCAAATCATGTTTAAAGCACTTTTGTTTCCACACAAAGAAAGAAAAATAAGATTTAAAACATGAGATAACCAACTGACTGTGTGAAATGGTTACATGTTACCTGTGGCAAAGCGGAAGAAGGTCACTGTGGCATTTTTTAAAATGAATAAACATATTTTTATAAAACATGAAAAAAATCCTTATAAGCAATAACAAGGGGATCCGGTGTGTACAGTATCAACATTCATTCATTTGCACATTTTTTTTTTTTTTGTGAGAAGATCAGCCTTGTGCTAACGTCTGCCAATCCTCCTCTTTTTTTGCTGAGGAAGACTAGCCATGGGCTAATATCCGTGCCCATCTTCCTCCACTTTATATGGGACGCCGTCACAGTATGGCTTGACAAGCGGTGTGTTGGTGCGCGCCCAGGATCTGAACCGGCAAACCCCGGGCCGCCGCAGTGGAGCACGTGCACTTAACCGCTTGCGCCACTGGGCCGGCCCCCATTTGCACATTTTTATTACTAATTTAGTATATACCAGATTATGGTAAAAAATCTTGCTTGTTCCTACTGTCTGTGGTTCTTATGAACTGTGGTTCTCAACTGCAGCTGATTCCTCCAGAAAGCTTTCTATAATTTTATTTATTTTTCCCCCCAAAGCCCCAGTAGATAGTTGTATATCATAGCTGCACATCCTTCTAGTTGCTGTATGTGGGACGCGGCCTCAGCATGGCCGGAGAAGTGGTGCGTCGGTGCGCGCCCAGGATCCGAACCCTGGCCGCCAGCAGCGGAGCGCGCGCACTTAACTGCTAAGCCAAGGGGCTGGCCCCGGAAAGCTTTTTAGAAGGGCTTGTGCTTGAGCATCTCCCCTGACTGCTTAGGTCAGCGTCTCTAGAAGAGGAGCCAGGTACTCCTGCTGCTGCAGATGCTCCCCAGGTGAATCTAATGTGCAGCAAGTGTTGAGAATAAACATCAAATATCTGAATCTGGCATTCAAGGCCTTAGCTGTTCAAGCTTTGGCTCCCGTTATTTTCCTATATGAACTTAGGTTTTACTCAGAATGACTTAAAAAGTATAATTGCCTTGTATTTTCCAATCTCTCTATACATCTTTGCTAATACTCTTCCCTCTATGGACTTCCCATATCCTACCAAAGTCTAACCACTTTTAAGGTCCTTATATGTAACAGCTAACTGTTGAGCACTTACATGTTCCATCTTACCATTCTATGGTAGTATTTACATTCCATGCAATAACATACTTCACAGCCAAGTGGAGAACGTGAGTACCTTAAAAGGCAAGAATAAAATGAGGCTATGATAACCAAGACAGAAGGTCCTAGGAAAGCACGTTTTAAGGGCACCTAATCCCGACTTAGGGGTTCCAGAATGCTTCCAGGAGGCTGAGACCTGAGAGGTGAGTGGAAGTCAGTGGGCGAGGGAAAAAGGATGTTGAGAAGAAGGAGAAGCATTGCCATGTCTTAGAGTTAAGGGAGAGCACGAGCTCGTTCAGGACTGGAGCAGGGAGTGGGACATGGTAAGCGAGTTGAGAGAGAAAATCAGAGGCCAGCTTATTCAGGGTGTGTCAGCCCATGTTAAGATCTTGGACTTTAGTTCAAGAACAACAGTGAGCCAGGGAAGGGTTTTAAGACAGTATATGCAGTTTAGGAAGATCATGTTTGTGGAGGCAAAATGGTTTGGGTGGGGGCTGACTGGAGACAGGGATACCAGTTAGAAGGTTGGTGCAGTAATCTAGATGGGAGATTATGGTGGCTTGAGCTGGGGCAGTGTCTGAGGGTTGGGCTGTGACACTGTCTGGCACAGATGGACGTGAAGGATTGCTGTTTGTAGGGAACTCTCTAGAAAGCAGAAGATAACTTTACAGAGTCATCTGCATAGAGGTGGTGGCCGAAGCCACGGAAGTAGAAGAGTTTTCCAAGGGAAAAATGTTAAAAGAGGGCTAAGAACAGAACCATAGGGGATGCTGACTTTGAAGGGAAGGGTCAGGAAAAGGCGTGAAATCAAGAGTAGGCAAAGTACTGAAGGGAGCCAAGTATTGACCTATTGGCTAAGACAAACTTTTTGGAATTCTCCTTGACAAACTTGCCTGCTGGTAGCATAGGCGTCTTTTCTTGCCTTATATTGCATATCTGTGAATTCTTCATGAAACTGGAGTATAGATTAATTAAATTTTGCATATCTTGTCTTAAACAGGCAGATGTTGAGTTCAGTGTAGTTATATTATACAGTATAATTAGGAAAAGAAGACATTGAAGACTGGGAATTTTAAAAATTGTAGTTAAAAGAGAGGATGTGGAAGGAGATAATGGCAGAAAACAGTGTAGTCGTAGCAGTTGATTGAGATGAGGAATAGTCAGCATTTTCTCTAGAGTTTTTCGAGATGGAAGCTGCAAAGAAAGGACGTCCCTGCCTCCCGGCTGAGACACCTCACATGCTCTCAGACACTTTGTAGCCCTCTTCAAAATTGTAATTAAATGTAATTATGTGATTAGTTCATTAAAGCCGGCCCCCTTCCCAGCCTGGAACGGAAGCACCTAGAGGTCGAGGACTGAATCTGTATCTCCAGTTAATAGAATAGTATCTGATGTGTGAAACAAGTTCATTAAATAGTTATTGACTAAATGAGGGAGGAAACAGAGATATGAAAAGCACTGAAAGAAAATCTGAGATGAAGGGAGGTGGGTCCTAGAGACATGGGAAGTGTGGGCCAGCATGCAGGAGTCAACAACTGTCAAAACTCAGAGCAGCACCAATCAGAGAGTGACCATATGTCCCCATTTGCCTAGGACATTCCCAGTTGACACCTGTCATCCTAGTGTAATTGTTAAAAGTCCCCCATTTCATTCTCAAAAGTGTCTCAGTTTGTGTGATAAATAATATGAACACGTTAACTAGATATTTGGGTAGAACAACAGATAAAGAAAAAAATTATACATATATATGTATATATATTAAAATAATACAGCTCTGTGTATTTAAGTCAGGGTTAAAGTTTATGGTAAGTAAATATGATAAGTAGAAATTATCATAACATACCAACTGTTTATATACATTTTAAGATATATTAGATTTCATTGATAATCTCTTTATTTGGCTAAGGACTATCACCATTGTTTTATTCTACGAATATAAAATTGCTCACCGAGTCCTGATTTTACTTTCCCAAATCAACTTCCCCCATGACACAATGGAATTTTTAGGAGTCTAACTGCTTTTGGTGGAAGGCACCACCGCACTATGCTGCTGCTTCAAACAGCTGTGTGTAGACTCCATTCTTGAACATCAGCCACCTAAATTTGCAAAGCCTTTGGAATCCTTAGGATCAAAGCATCCTTTAACTGTAGATTTCTATTATTAATTTGGACGTGAACTTAAAAGTTTGCCTGGTGGGTGGAATTGAATTGCATTGCTGATTTTATTAAGCTGATCAAACTTCACTATCTTGTAGCAATTCCTCTCTGTCTACTGTTCAGGATAAACAGATGCTCAAACTAATCCCAGAAAATACCAAGTAATAACTTTTCATTTCAGTGGGGCCACGACAGGCACAGGTGAGGAGTGCTAACCAGTTGCAGGCTGTCCTGCTGCTCGGAGCAGCCGGCAATCCCTCCGGAATCCTGTGGTTATTGCTGCAGCAGGTGCCCCAGCTTGGCGAATAGTTGGAATTTTTCCTTGCCTGAGATGCTGTAAATTTGTCTTATTCCTTTTGTATCCACAATACCTGGCACATAGTAGTTGCTCATTATAAAATATTAAATAATGATAAATGGACATACTACTTGGCATTGTTTTCAGTTTTGTTTAGCAGGCTTTTTAGACTATTTAGCAAAATTTATATAGCATGGCACACAGAGAGCATTTGAAAATACTTACTGAACTGATAAGATTGTTATCCACCTATTTTCTCTCAAAACGATTTGAGGGCTTGTAATGAAAGCCATTTACCAGTTGTTTTAAGAGTTCAATGAGGTTGTGTTTTTGAAAACACAACCTTGTGTTTTGTTCTTGGTTTGACAGATTTTAATAACTGTCAGTATTATTATTATCATCATCATCATAGTCATCATTCCAACCCTTAAACGTGAAAAGTTACGTAGTGAAGGAGTTAGCCAGAGGTCATGGACCAACGTAATGAGAAATAACTCAGTTGCATCTTCAAACTGCTTGGCCAGACTTCAGCCCCGGTATTACCTGGGCCCTTGTTTACTGACTGCAATGCCTTAAACTACTGTGGATCAGGGTTAACGTTTCTGTTCCTGGTTCTATTAACTCACTAATTATGTAGCACAGAGAAGTCACTTAACTTGCTGAGTCTCTCTCTTTTTTTTTTTTTTTTTTGGTGAGGAAGATTAGCCCTGAGCTAACATCTGTAGCCAATCCTCCTCCTTTTGCTAAGGAAAATTGGCCCCGAACTAACATCTGTGCCCATCTTTCTCTATTTTATGTGGGACGCCTGCCACAGCATGGCTTGATAAGTGGCGCATAGGTCTGTGCCTGGGATCCAAACCTGTGAACCCTGGGCCACCGAAGCGGACCATGCAAACTCAACCACTACGCCACCGGGCCAGCCCCATGAGTCTCATTTTTTTAATCTGTAACGTGCTACCATTGTCTGCTGCTCTGTGCTCCCGTAAGACCTTTTAGTTCCCTCTATTATCAGAGCCAAGATGTGTCCTGTGCTGTCTCAACTTTTTTCATTTATTAACACATTTAATCTTCACAAAAACCATGTAAGTTTTCCCGATTTCCTTGCTCCCTTCTTTGCCTCTTCCCTCTCTCCCTTTCTTCTTTCCAAAACAAATTTATGCTCTTTTCCCAAGTCATACAGTTACTAAGAAACAGAGCTAGGATTTGAACTCAAGCAATTTGCTGCCAGAATCTAAACTCCAACCACTTTCTTCCACCTTATTTTATTTTATTTTAATTAAACGGGTACATATCTCTCTTCACCTCCAGAATGAGAGCTCCTTATGGCCAAGTATTGTATTTTGTTAATCTTTTATCTTTCTCATTTTCAAGTATTTTGTTGATACCTGGCACATAGTAGATATGCCATTAGTATTTGTCAAATGTATGGATGAATATTTACCCTGCTATCTTGAAGGAATATAACTCCTGTGATTAGGTTATGTTGCAAAGGTGGAGGAATTTTGCAGATGAATGAGGTCCCTTAATCAGTTGACTTTGAGTTAAAAGAGAGATTACCTTGGGTGGGCCTGACTTAATCAGGTGAGCCATTTAAAAGAGACTCAAAGCAGCAGCAGACAAGGTCCAGCTGGCCTTGAAGGAGTAAACGTCCGTGGTGTGCAGAGGAGTCACATGACAGGAAATGGCCTCTAGGAGCTGAGGGCTTCAGTCCTCTGCCACAAGGGACTGAATTCTGCCAAAAGCAGTGAGCTTGGAAGAGAGCCCTGAGCCTCAGACAAAATCCTAGCCATGACTGACACCTTGGTTTTAACCCGGTGAGACCCTGAGTAGAGGATCCAGCTGAACCCACAGACAGACTCCTGACCCACGGAAACTGTGTCATGATAAACGTGTATGGCTTTTAGCTGCCGTAATTTGTTGTGAACAGAAGGAACAAATCCAGGGCACTCGAGTTCAACGTTCGAGTCTTGGTTCTGTTGAGCTCCTAGAGTTTGCATGCTGCAGTTATCAGAAACATGCAGACAGACAGACGGCCAAGGGCTGACGGCGATATACCTGGACTAAGACCTGCTTGTTGAAAATCTGTTCAGATTTCTCCTGCCACAACTCTGCGTGGACGTCAAGTGCTGGGAATTCAGTTTCTCCTACTCCGCGGTACACGGCACCATCATCGCTGGTCTGCACAAGTTTCCCTCTTGTTTTATTTTTCCCCCCTTCATTCCAGATGCCCACTGTTATTCCCCTCCTGTCCACTGACACCCTCTTTAATGTTTTGATATATGTCCTTGGGTATGTAATGATCCTTATAAAATATGGTGTTACTGAGCTATTATGTGTGTCTGCCCTCATTTATATAAATGGTATTGTGTCAATAGTTTTCATTCTATTTCTAATTTTATTCTCTCAAGTTTATGATTTTAAGATTTAGCCACATTGGTACTGTTAATTTGTTGTTTCTTACTACTGCCGTGTATTACTGAAAACATACCTACCCCTTTTCTGTTTCCCTCCATGTAGCTTCCAACTCTCTTCTCCCACCCACAGTACTGTGCAAACATCTTCAAATGTGCCCACATGTGGACGTGCGCTAGAGAAATACTCAAGAGAGGTATTGACGGATCACAGGGGTGTACTGGTTTTACTGGGTGCTGTCTGTTTCCTCTCCAGAATGGCTAGTTTACATTCCAGCCAGCAGTGCATGAGAGCTCCTACTTCCTCAGAGTCTTACCAAAACTTAGTATTACATCATTTTCTAGTTTATTTAATCTGATGGGTATAAAATCTTACCTTGTTAGTCATGTGAGTTTCCCCTTCTGTGACTTGCCAATTCATTTTCTTTCTTCCTTTCTTCCTTCTTTTCTCTCTCTCTTCTTTTCTTTCTTTCTCTCTCTCTCTTTCTTTCTTTTTTTCTTCCTCCCTCCCTCCATTTTTTCTCTTTTTTTCTGATTTGCAGAAGTTTCATAAGCATCCAGATATTAATTTGTTCTTCTAGATATTATAATTATCTTCTCTAAACCCATCACCTAACTGTTTCATCCTTAATTTCGATGTTGTGATTTTTTCTTATGATTTGAGACTGTGGTCTTTTTTGTAAAGTGTTCCCCACCTCAGCACCACAACAATTTTTTGCTTTCATGCTTAGTTTTTTACTCAATTTGGATTTTATTTTTGTATATGGTGTCAGGAATATACCTGATTTTATTTTTCTCTCTATAAGAAACGAATTTCCCCAACACATTCTATTAGCAAGCTATTCTTTCCCCACTAATTTGTGATACCACTTTTTAATCATATATTAACTACAATTAAACACAAAATAATTTCTGAGCTATCCATTCTGCTTCACTGTTCTGTATGTTTCTGTGCTACTGTCACACTGATTTTTCAAGAAAATGATGTTAACTAGGTAATAGGTGTTAAGTCTGGGTCCCTCAGAAGCAGATGGCAAAATGGGGGGCTGGGACCTGGGCAAGCCATGAGACCACAATGCCAGTCTGACCTCAAGTTTAGAAGAGAGAGAAGGAGAGCAGAGAGGCTGGGAGGAAGGTTCTTAAGCTGCCAGGCAGTTCTAAAGAGAGTTTGGCAAGGCTGTTGGAGAGTCCTAGGGCCAAAGGCCATCAGAAGCATTCCACGTCTCCCGGTAATGGGCTTACCCAGTGTCCCTACTGTCTTAGTCAGTTTAGGCTGCTATAACAAATATAGCATTGACTGGGTGACTTAAACAGCAAACATTTATTTCTCTAGGTTCTGGAGGCTGGGAAGTGCAAGATCAAGACCCTAGCAGAGCTGGTGTCTGGCGAGGACCTGCTTCCTGGTTTGCAGATGGCCATCTTGTCTTGTGTCCTCACATGGTGGAGAGCAGAGAGAGGAGGCAAGCTTTCTCAAGTCTCTTCTTAGAAGGGCACTAATCCCATTCATGAGGACTCCCCCTTCATGACCTAATCACCTCCCAGAGGCTCCACCTCTCAATACCGTCACATTGGGATTAGGCTTCACTCTGAATTTTGGGAGACACAAACATTCAGTCTATGGCATCTGCCACACTTAATTGATGGGGAGCAGGCACGTCCTTGGGCACAAACACAGCAACGGATATTGGAGTGCAGCAGCCAGGGGCTTGGTGAACCACGCTTGCTATTAGAGACCCGAGAAGCACAGCCCTTCGCTACAAACAGGGTGAGTCCACTCATGGATTCAAGAATGAATCTTCTTTTTAAGACTGACTTAGCGATTCTCATATCTACATTTTTTCAAATAAATTTTAGAATAAGTTTGTCAAGTTCTTCAAAATAAGCTAGTGGAATTTATATTGGAATTGTATTGAACTTCTGGATTAATTTGGGGAGAATTTATATCTTTAATATGTTCAGCTTTCCCACTCACAAACATACCATGCCATTTTATTTATTCAGATGTTCTTTTAAGTAGTTTAGTAGGTTTTAAAATTTTCTCTATAAAAGCCTTGTGCATTCGTTGTGGTTAAACTTTAGGTAATTCAGAAGATTGATCGCCATTACAAAGACTCGTTATCATTTATCTGGTTTATTACTCCTCAACACATAACTGTTACTCTATTTTTGTGCATTATGCATAAGAAACAATTCATTTTTTTTGGTTCAAATTCTTTCCTTATGATTTCCATCTCAGCCATTTAAGCGGGCAAGTCTCCTCTTTTTTAAAATAGTGTTGTTAATAATAATAACTCCTCTATCTACCTCTAAGTGTTTATGAGTGTGTTAAATGAGCTGAAGTATTTCACATGTTTTGCAGGTGGAAAAGTGCTAAGTAGACTAGAGTTTTCACAGGGCCTAGCAGAAAGTGGGTACTCAAGAAATGCTTGTGGATTGTAGACAGAATGGGATATTAGTCTATTATAATAATATATTTCCACTTTCAGTCACCCAAACTCTCTAGTCCTTCTTTTCAACTATATAGTGGACACAGCCACTTGAATTTCTCAAAATTCAGTATTGATCATGATATTCCTCTGAGTAGCACTTATCCTAACTTCTTTGCCATAGTTATTTACATTTAATAGGAGCTTCCATATACATGAATGGTATCTGCCCCCTAGGATGTATCTCAACTTTGCAAACCTAAGGGTGAAAATACCCTTTTTGTGTAGGTTCAAATAAATATCTTTGATAGTACTTCAAATATAACACCAAATCTTATGAGGTATACCATCACCTACCTGTCAAAGACTCAAAGACAATAAAGCCAAAAGTAAACAAGAGTGCCAGATAGATCTCTGGTCAGTGCAAACCATGACTTTGAGGTACCAAAAAAAAAAATTCCTTCTAAGTGTAATACAGGGAATATGTTAGTTAAAACATCATAGAGTTCTACTATTTCTTATAATTTTATGAATTTATTAATGTAGTTTCCAAATTAATTTATACATGTCAATAAAATTACTTTGAAATATACATAATCTCTAAATGACAACAGTTTCCCACTCTAAGTCCTAATGCAAAAATTGACATTTTCTGGTTCTCTCTACTGTTAATTTGACATAATGTGTCTATCTGTTTCTATCATTGACTTTGGTTGTTTTTGTAGGTTCTGGAAATATTGAATTTTCATTTCCCCTTAAATATTTCCCCATGATTTTTAAGCCATCCATTGGCCACTTTCCTTTAGCTCAGTAAAGACTCAAGAACAGTGTCTGCCTAATCCCCTATCACCGTGTAAATGGGCAATAAAGAATTTACTCCAAGGTCAAATCTTATGGGGAAAATATTTAAAAGATCATTGAAGTAATTATTCCCTGGAAGCCAAGTTAATTGTTTTAAACTCAGGTTTCTAGAATCATATGGCTGTTGAATCAGCATAAAGTTGAGAGAGTTAAGCACCAAGTACATCTTTGACACTGCATTTAGCAGTCTATCAAAAAGACGGTTTAGATTTCACTGTGAAGTCAGACAGATGACATGGCATACATCGTGTTCTTGGGTTTCCTCTTGGGCTGAGGATAGAGGTATAACGTTCTCCTCTGGTTTGCCTGACTTGCTCTCAGTCATTGGTCAAGTCAACTTTCTTGATGGCTCGGTTTTCTGGTTTATACTACACTTGTCACCCACTTAAGGAGGCTCTAGGTGAGGAAGATGGAACCCAACCTGATTCATTGGGGCTGTTCAGTAACTGTATACTTCCCACCCAGGCTTTATGTATACAAACTTTTTAGACAGCTCATGTGGGTCCTTGTCGGCCCAGACTTCTGTGATACCACTGTAAATAAACCTCTGTGCCACCAATGCGAGGAGTCTGGCTCAGAAGGAACACTAGGCAGCAACATCTTCAAGCACTCACTGTTTTCTTACCGGAGTAAAGACTTAATGAATAGAGAATGTTGAATAATGCACTTAGGAAATAAGGGAGAATATGTCAATGCCAAATTATCAGAAAGATTAGTTATTGACAAAACATAAATGTGAGTTCACAAAACCTCAGGATATGACAACTTATGTTTTTATTTCTAACAAAAACGTGACTGAAGACCTAGTGTTGCCTGGTTAAGTTACGTTGGAAGGCGTTTTCATTTTCTATTGCTCTCATAACAAATAACCACAAATTTGGTGGGTTGAAACACCACAGATTTATTATCTTATCGTTCAGTAGATCAAAAGTCTGAGTGGGCTTGACTGATTTCTCTGCTCTGGGTCTTACAGTCAAAATCAAGGTGTCCACCAGCCTGGCTCTCACCTGGAGCCTCTGGAGAAGGCTTTTCCAGGCTCGCTCAAGTTGTTGGCAGGATTCAGTTGCGTGCAGTTGTAGAATTGACGTCTCCATTTCCTTGCTGGCTGTGAGGGGGTCATTCTCGGTTTTTAGAGGCTGCCCACACTCCCTGGTTCATGGCCTCCTTCATTGTCAAAGCCAGCAACCGTGGTTGTTCTTCTCACCCTTCCAATCTCTGTGACGTCCCCTTCTGCTTCATTTGCTCTGTCTTCAGCTGGAGAAAGTTTTCTGCTTTTAAGGACTCGTGTGATTAGATTGGGCCCACCTGGATAATCCAGGAAAATCTCTCTCTTTAATTACATCTGAAAGTCCATTTTGCTATGGAACATAACATAGTCACAGGCTCCAGGCATTAGGCTGTGGGCATCTTTGGAGGCCATTCAGCCAACCACGGAAGGTAAATTACAAGGGATAAGTCATTCTCCTAGATCCAGTTTGTGTGCATCTGTTTTTCGGCATGCCTAGGAAGAGGCAACACGCGTGGGGAGAAAAATTCGCTGTATGATGCTGCCAATGGACGCCTCATCATCAATGAATCACCTTCCAGTTGAGAGCAAAGTTCAGTAGAGTCTGTTTACTCCCAGTGGACCTGTCAGGGATCAAGGTTCCTCAAACATGCAGGAGACCAAATAGAGGATGTGCTAATTTAGTGGATTTCACAGTTTTTAGTCTCTGAAATACTTCATTGTTATTATTCAAAATTCAACATCCCAATCTCTGTCTTTGGTGTCCTCACTGATGTAAAATTATCTCCCTACAATGGATTTTTATTGATGACTTTTTAAAGTAAAATAAAAGTCGACAGCTATCCAGGCAGAATTATCTTACTGTGTGACATTGGTGTAAACAGTACTTCTTGGAATAGATCTCTTGTGCCTTGTGCCTCTTGGACTCAAGTTACTGAAAAACTAATAAAAATTTCTATTATTTACACTAGCTTGAGAAATAGAAATGAGGAATTCACTAGCAGGTAAGTTCCCCAAGGACAAAGATGGAGGATTTTATTCACTGATGTATTCTAAGCTTCTAGCATAGTCCCGGGCACAGCGTAAGCATTCAGACATTATTTGTTAAATGACTGAATGAATGAAAGAAAGAAGTGCTAATATCACATAAAAATTGACCTAACCTGGACAAGCTGTCATGATTCTGCTTTTCCATGTTTGCTTATAAGAAGTTGATCTGATGTCAAAATAAATACATATCAGGAGATGGCTTGAATGGAAGTCTCTGCATACTTTTCTTAATCAAGGCTTATTATGGGTCTATTATTATGATATGATAAACTCTGTGACTATATTGTAAACTGAATTGTCTAAATGCCTGAGTGAAAAAGTGTTCATGATATTCACACTCTGAATTATATGTACTAATGGCAAATCTACACTTATATATATGCCAAGATGTCCCTGTGTTCATTATTTCAAATCTCCATGTTTATAAGACTATTTCCCATGATTGTTAAATGTAGCAAAATTTCTGTTTTAAAAATGTATGGAAAAGGGGAATAGAAAGTGATATGCTAAAATATTAATGGCGGTAAGACCATGGATGATTATTTTTGTTTATAATTATAAATAAATACTATGAGCATATGAGTACATTTTACATTTATAGCCAGAACATAATATCCTCCAAAGGCTATTATGGAGGGGCAAAGGACTCGTCTTGGCATCTCCCTGAGCCCACTGGCACTGCTTCCTGCTGGCCATTTAGGTGGCACAAGGCAAAAGGACAATTTCACAGACATCACAGAACTGAGATGCAAGCTATAAAAAGGAATAAATCAAGATTTGATATGCCAATAAAGTCTTTTAATAGCTTACATACTCTTTCACATTAGTTTTTTCACACTAATGTTTAATACATTCAAAATAGATGTGAACTGGATGAAAATAAGTGCGAGATAGAAGGAATCAGTTAATAATTTTAAGTAATTGTATGTCTTAAGATCTGTGAGTTTGACAGACACCTACAAAGCAGGCCAGGAAAACATCCACAAGGCAGGCGAGTTTCCATTCACTATGCTTTCTTCCCATGTATCTGGTAAAGCAGAAGAAATTGCCTTACATTCTTCAGGGGGAGTGCCTGCTTCCCTTTGGGGTATTCCTCTATGGAAGTCTGTATGAATAGAAAATGATTATCAGAAAATCAAAGATTTTAAAGTTTACCAAATCTTACACTTCTCATCAATACAGATTAAAGTTTGCATCCTTCAAGAGTAAAGAGAGTTTGAGAAATTGAACTGTGAATCAGTTACATCCTATAAGTTAGAGTATGTGACCGGGTTCAATGCAGAATAAATTAGCCGCAGCTGCAGGGGAAGGCGAGAGAGGCTCGCCTCCTTCCAGGGACGCCTCGGCACCATACAGCTGCTATGTCAACAGGGAAAACTGTCAGCCTCTGAAAGTCACAGCCACTAAGAAGGAGTGTAATCTACACCTTCTTAGTGCAATTGCTTAGAGCTTTTAAAATAACGAAGTAGGCATGTTATAGGTTATAGTTCACTCTGTTTTTAAGGAGCTATTCTGAAAACTAACAAAGCCACACAGAAAAAAGCAGTTATGAAACCATCCAAAAATATGACCTGTATACACTTAATTTGTATATTTGCTTTTCTCATAATCTTCAAGGGATTTAAAAGAATGTTTACATCTTAGCTTCTAGGCATATATACTTTTTCAGGAATCTTCAAACAGAATGAAATATTCTGAAAAACTGTGAATATAATTTGATACGGGATGCATTTAACAGCTGGAAGGATTTCACACTTAGAGCCCAATTTACAAAACTTTGGAGTTGGCATTGTTTCAATTCTAGTCCTGGAAGTCATAATTTCCCCAAGGTTTTTTTTTCTGGATTTGGAAATTATTTGTGTAAGGGACATATATCATTTCAAAAACGAAGTTATAGCTGAACCTGGCCAGGCGTAAATGAATAACTTCAGAAGAAACGTCTGAAAGCATCATCCACTCCCTCTCCATTGAAATTGGACAGCCAGTTTCATTTCTTAACTCTCAAAATTCTTTCTTTGCAAGCAAGCAATCTATGCTTTCACATTCCGTATCCTTAATTAGCAGGAAAAACTGGCTACTTTGCTAAAAAGTAAAATACAGAATTCCAAAATGATAAATAGTAATAATTAAAAATAGAAACACACTCAGTTTTGTCCAATGTGTGTGTGTGTGTTGGTGGTGGTGATGTGGGGGATGGATAGAATTAACAGTGAGATTGAGATGAAGAGACTCTGAGGGACTGGAGTGGGTTTCTTTTAACCTGTAAGAATAAGGAAAGAAAATAATGATTGGCCACGAGACTAATAGCAGGGAAATAAACAAACCCCATGCTGCCATTGCTACTATCAGCTGATCTGATCTGTCTCAGGACCTGTGCTCCCAGAACGCTGGAACATCCATGGACAGTGAGAAAAGGGGGCACTGTATTCTTCTGCTCACAGGCTCTGCTAGATGAGGCATCTAGGCCAGAGTTTCCTTTTGTGCATCCAGATTTCTCTAGACTTAAGGAAATGGACCAAAGCTTGGACTCCATTTTCAAATTGTAATTTGATGCAGCGCCAAAGAAAATTTTACAAAATTGCCGGTAATACAGCCATCATTAGACATCAAGTTGTCTCGGCCTTGCCTGTTCTCATTGAAAATTCTCACTTTGGCTCTATGAACCATTCCCTTAACGCTACTCGAGATTCCATTTTGAACCTCACATTATGACATAAATTTGGCTTGCTGTCATTTGTTTTAGCAACTATATTCAAGTGCTTTCTTTAAGGGAATCTTGAGAGTTTTAATATTATGAGAAGTACCACAGTGTGGTGCAAATGGCAGGTATCTGGGAGTCAGACAAAATGTTTGTATCCTGGAGCTGTAATTTATTAGCTGTGTGACTCTGAGCAAATTACTATACCACACTGAGATTCGATTTGCTCATTTGCAATGTATTGTACTAGATTGTGGTAAAGATATAGTAATATATGTATATATTTCGTATGTATGATATATATATGAGATAGCATTTGGAATAATACATAAAATATACATATATCCATAATACATATACACACATAATATATAAATATACATAATACATTAAAAATATTCTGTATTTTTCTATATGATTCTATAAGTCAGTATTTCTGATCCTGTGTCATGTCAAATGTTGCACCAAACTTTACAAGTTTTTTAATAAGTGGCAAAAGAATTGTAAAAATAATTCTAGGATTTATTGTTAACATTTAAAACACTAGCTGTATGTTTTAGTGTATCTCTCAGTCTAAAAGAAATGAGGCAACACAACTAAAGCAAACACATCCATGTGAATTTTATGCCAATTGTTGAAGGTATCGATTTACAAAATGAGTAGTCTAAAAGATAGACTGCTTTTCCTTTCCCAAGGAAAAGTGAAGATGGGACCACTAAAGTCCTGTTTGTAGGTTTGTTTTATACCTGAAGTCTGGTTCCATTAATAAATTACGTTGAATATCACAAAGAGTATGGTTATTTTAAATCCTGAACCTACCCTGATGCCACTACTACAAAGC